>NW_025209734.1:13932-17341 GCF_004010195.1 Chiloscyllium plagiosum
TTAACAGGTTACTCTTGGAATGAGAATGAAACATATAAGACCTTGATAAGAGTGGATTAGGTATGTATCCACTGAGTATTTGTATTGTCCAAATTTATTGTCATTGTCATAGAACCTCTACAGTGTGGAGGCAGGACATGAAGTCTGCACTGATTCACCAAACAGCATCCCCCTTGGACGTGCCCCCCAAACTTATCCATGTAACCCTGCATTTCCCATAACTAACCCACCTAACCTGCACATCCCTGGGCACTATGGGCAATTCACTTTAAACTGCACATATTTGGACTGTGGCAGGAAACTGGAGCACTGGGTGGAAACCCACACAGAGACGGGGAGAATGTTCAAACTCCACATAGAGGGTCGCCCGAGGATGGAATTGAACCCAGTTCCTTGGTGATGTGAGGAAGCAGTGCCACCCACAGATCTAACATACTCCTCCGTTCGTTCTGTTAGTGACTTGTGGCTGACTAAAGAAATCTGCCTGACATGTTCTTATCACTGAACCTGACCCAGTCTGAGACCTTTATCATCGGCCATATCACCAACCTGGTTACATTTAAAATTTGTTGTGAGCAGTGGAAAAGTGAGTCTAGAAAAGGAAATGGTGACACCCTTCCTCCTCGGTCACAACTGGAGTGAGAAAAAAATCACAAAGTGGGAATTCATTCAAGTGGGAATTCACTTTCCCAGAAGTTTGAGATGGCTGAATCTTTATATTATATCGAGGCAAGCTTCGTCTGATTTTCCATAGACAGGTGAATCAGGGATAATGGTGCCAGGAGAGAAAAGTGCAGCTGGAACCACAATGAGATGAGCCACGACTTTATTTACTGGTTGAGTAGTGTCAAAGGGCCGAATGGTCCACTCGTGTCCCTCAGCCCTGTGTTCTGATGTTCCTTTCAGCCCTTCGAACCTGCTACACAGGGGCAGATGAAGGCCACTCCGATGGTTAGGTGCAGTTTTGGAAATGTCCTTGGAAAATCCAGGCTGGGTCAGGAAGTGACACTCACCCCCAATCTCTGTTTCCAGGCTTCGTCTCCGCAACGTCTGCTCCAGATGTGGGTCATGTTACAGACCCAGATTTGCTGTGAATACAGCCCCCATACCCCACCCAGCGTTAACTCAAACAAATCACCTGTTCACCCGAATGTAGCATTACACAACATAACTTCCGGGAAAATAACCAGTTACTTAGCAAAAGCATAACGTGTGAAATTAATAACTTGGAACAAGAGTAGGCTATTCGGCCTTCGATATGCCCTGTCATTTAATGCGAACATGGCTGATCTACTCCAGGGCTCGACAACACATTCTTGCCAACTCCTTTTATCCGTCCACACCTCTCTGGGTTAGGGAATTCCAGATATTCATTACCTTCTGAGAGAAGACATCACTTTACATCTCAGATAGAAATCGATGTTCCATATTCGGTATCTATGTCCTCGAGTTCGAGACTCCACTCAGGAATGGTAACCACTTCTCAACATCTACCTTCTCAAGTCCCTTCTGTGTCTTGTATTTTTCAGCAGTATCACTCGTCATTTATTTAAACCCCAATGAATAATCACCTCACCATTTTCGAGATTCTCAAATAACACAACCCTTTCATCCCTGGAATCCGGCTTATGAACTAACCTCGTAACTTGCTGCATCAGCATGCTGACTTTATGTTTCATTCACAGGAACACTCCAATCACTTTGTACTGTTCTTTTTCTGGAAGTCCTCTCCATTAAATAACAGCCTGCCTTTTGATTCTCAGTGTCATCTTCAAACTCGGATGTATATTTCACTCAGCTCCCTCCTTCAGACTATCAGTATAGAGTGTAAATAACTGATGCCATCTGACTGATAGCCGTGGTCCTCCAGCAGAAATACCTTTACCATGAAGATCCATTAATCCTGACTCCCCGATTTCTATATATTAAGCAATCATGATCCCATGTTAATACATTCTTCATCATCCTACGAGCTTCTGTCTTGTGTAAGAACTTTTATTTTGTAATACCTTGTGGAAAAACTCTGGAAAGCCTGGTGTCTACCAGATCTCCTTTATCAAGTTCGCTTGTTACATTCTCAGGCATGTCCAGGAATACTTTGCATGATTTCACAGGGCAAAATATAATTTCACTTTCACAAAACCACACTGATTCTACGTGAAGCATTTCTAAATGTCCATGCTGGCCAGATTTTCCAAATTAAGCTCGTCCCATCTGCTTTCATTTGACCCATATGCCTCGTAATGTATCCCATTCATATGTTTGTCCAAATGAGTTTTAAATGTGCTAGCTGTACATGCATCTACCACTCTTCCTCTGGCAGCTCATTCCATACCCACACCACCCTCTGTGTAAAAACACTGCCCCTGCGCCCTTTGTAAATGTTCCCTCTTTCACCTTAAACGTATGCCTTCTACGGCTGCACTCCCCCATCCTGTGGAAAAGACCTTGGCTATTCACCCTATCCATACCTCTCATGATTTTAGAAACTTCTATAATGTCACCACCCAACCTTCTAAACTGCGTCCAATACGAACTTCAACAACTGCAAATACTGCAAATTTGAAACTATAGTAAACATGACAGGTAAACAATACTCAGCCCAAACTTCATACTCTGATTTGTTTTTTCTCCCTATTACTATACAAAGGCAGCATGAAACGCTTACTAGTGCCAATAAGAATTCAAGCACCTGAAATCCTTTGTCTAAAGGAGGTGATGATCTCGGCAGTGAAAACGTATTTATGGCCATATCTTTATAATGCCACATAGTCAACATTCTCCCTCCTCGCCTCGCTATGACCTTGTATGATGGTGTCTTCTTTATTTTGCATTCAATAGAGAGAACCCCTTTCCCCATTCACACCTTAATTTAAACCCATTTTATATCATCTTCTCGTTCACCACTGCTAAAAGCCGGTTTATCCTTGCCACGCCCTCTTTTCCCTGTCACCTATCTCCCACCTCTGGCAAGTTTGCAAAGCTTTTCAGTTGTGAAGAAGTGTCACACTGGGCTTGAATTGTATAACGCCGTTTCCCTGTCTCTGCACATGCTGACAGACCTGCTGAGTTTCTCCAGAAATGAATAGGCACAGAACAAATTTTCACTAAAACAAATAACTATGGATACTGGTAATAAAAATACCAAATTTCTTGAGAAACAGGGAGCTTTGCAGAGGGTCACTGGACCTGAAAGTTTAACACTGCATTCATTCCAGAAGATGCTGCAACATCTTCAGCAATTTCTTCAGCAATTTCTGTTTTTGGACAATTTCCAAAGAAGTATGTCAAAGATGCTCAAACATTCTGTCCAACATGGAGAGCCGTGCACTGGGAACTGAACAAGAACGCATGGTGCACAAGTTCATTGACTCTTAAACTACACAAGTCTGGCATCATTGACACTAAT
>NW_025209735.1:0-4881 GCF_004010195.1 Chiloscyllium plagiosum
GAAGGGTTTATGCACGAAACGTTGATTCTCCTGCTCCTTTGATGCTGCCTGACCTGCTACACTTTTCCAGCAACACATTTTTCAGCTCTGATCTCCAGCATCTACAGTCCTCAGTTTCTCCTGATGAGGGTATCATGTCTGGAACTGCAAAAAGTTGGGGAACCACACCAGTATCTGGGCTTAATAGCTTCCTCATTCCTGCCCCTGTGCCCAGGGGTTCAATCAAGGGGCAAACCATTTGGCTGAAATATGGAGGCAGACTGTCATTGAAACTGTGATCTTTGAAGAAGATTGGGGGGGGCGGAATAAAGGATTGTGAAATGGGGGGGATGTTCAGACGTAGAGCCGTGCAGAACCTTCTTGGCGCTGATCTGCTGCAGCCTGACAAGATGTTGTTGTAATTGGGACGAATCCCAGTGTGCTGAAGGATGTCAGTACGTACAAACATCTCACTCGATTTCGTTCTGATCTGGAATGCGTTCTCTCGATATGTCACACCAGAAATTAAATGGATTTTCTGTTTTTCATGGTTGAGTGGATTTGACCCTTTGCTCATTCCACAATAGACAGAAAATGTAAAATTGTTTAACAATGACAGGATGTCACAGAGTTCTTAAATCTGGCTTGAGCTGAGATGTGCGAAATGGGGGAGTCTCTGTTCACTGTAGGGAGAGTGAGAAATCCAGAGGGACACAGTGGTCACTGTAGGAGCAGTGAGAAACCCAGAGGGACACAGTGGTCACTGTAGGGACAGTGAGAAACCCAGAGGGACACAGTGGTCGCTGTAGGGACAGTGTGAAACCCAGAGGGACACTGTGGTCACTGTAGGGACAGTGAGAAACCCAGAGGGACACAGTGGTCACTGTAGGAAGAGTGTGAAACTCAGAGGGACACAGTGGTCACTGTAGGGACAGTGAGAAACCCAGAGGGACACTGTGGTCACTGTAGGGACAGTGAGAAACCCAGAGGGACACAGTGGTCACTGTAAGAACAGTGAGAAACCCAGAGGGACACAGTGGTCACTGTAGGGACAGTGAGAAACCCTCCAGTTCACACACCCTCCAGGACATCTCCGTCACTTCACACACCCTCCAGGACATCTCCGTCACTTCACACACCCTCCAGGACATCTCCGTCACTTCACACACCCTCCAGGACATCTCCGTCACTTCACACACCCTCCAGGACATCTCCGTCACTTCACACACCCTCCAGGACATCTCCGTCACTTCACACACCCTCCAGGACATCTCCGTCACTTCACACACCCTCCAGGACATCTCCGTCACTTCACACACCCTCCAGGACATCTCCGTCACTTCACACACCCTCCAGGACATCTCCGTCACTTCACACACCCTCCAGGACATCTCCGTCACTTCACACACCCTCCAGGACATCTCCGTCACTTCACACACCCTCCAGGACATCTCCGTCACTTCACACACCCTCCAGGACATCTCCGTCACTTCACACACCCTCCAGGACATCTCCGTCACTTCACACACCCTCCAGGACATCTCCGTCACTTCACACACCCTCCAGGACATCTCCTCCACTTCACACATCCTCCAGGACATCTCCGTCACTTCACACACCCTCCAGGACATCTCCTCCACTTCACACACCTCTGCCCTTGAACCCCACTGTCCCAACGCAACAAGGACAGAACCCCTCCGGTCCTCTCCTCCACTCTACCAACCTCCGTTTACAGTGCATCATCGTCCACTGCTTCTGCCACCTACAAACAGACCCATCACTAGGGATATATTTCCCTCCCCATCAGTGTTTTGGGGAAACCATTACCTCCATGACTCTCTTGTCAGATCCATTCCCCCCACCAGCCCTCACCCCACTCCTGGCATCTTCCCCTGCCACTGCAGGAAGTGCAAAAACTGCATCCGCACCTCCTTCCTCACCTCTGTCCAAGGCCCCAAAGGATCCTTCCACATCCGACAGAGATTTGCCTGTACCTCCACTAATGTCATCCACTGCATCCGTTGCACCCGATGTGGTCTTGTCTACATCGGAGAGACAGGACGCCAACTTGTGGATTGTTTCAGAGAACTTCTCTGGGACACCCACACCAACCAACACCACTGCCCCATGGCTGAACGCTTTAACTCCCCCTCCCACTCCACCAAGGACATGCAGGTCCTGGGCCGCCTCTTTTTTTGGCACCACACTCTCTACTTGGATCTCCAGCATCTGCAGTCCTCACTTTCTCCTGGTAGACTGGTTAGCAAGATTAGATCATATGGAATAGAGGGAGAACTAGCTATTTTGCATATGGAATTGGCTCAAACGTAGAAGACAGAGGGGATTGGTGGAGGGTTGTTTTTCAGATTGGAGGCCTGTGACCAGCAGTGTACACAGGATTGGTGCTGAGTCTACTGCTTTTGTCATTTTATATAAATGATTTGGATGTGAACATAGGAGATATGGTTAGTAAGTTTGCAGATGACACCAACATTGGTGTAGTGGACAGTGAAGAAGTTTACCTCAGAGTATAATGGGATCTTGATCCAATGGGCTGAGCAGTGGCAGATGGAGTTTAATTTAGATAAATCTGAGTTGCTGCGTTTTGGTAAGGCAGATCAGTACAGGATTTATACACTGAGATCCTGGGGAGTGTTGCTGAACACAGAGACCTTGGAGTGCAAGTTCGTAGTTCCTTGAAAGTGGAGTCTCTGGTAGATCGGATAGTGAAGAAGGCATTTGGTATGCTGGTCTTTATTGGTCAGTGCATTGAATGTAGAAGTTGGGAGGTCATATTGTGGCTGTACAGGAGACTGGTTGGGCCACTATTGGAGTATTGTGTGCAATTCCTGTCTCCCTGCTATAGGAACGATGTTGTGAAACTTGAATAGGAGGTGCCGGTGTTGGACTGGGGTGTACAAAGTTAAAAATCACACAACACCAGGTTATAGTCCAACAGGTTTGTTTGGAAGCACTAGCTTTTGGATCTCCTGATGAAGAAGCAGCCCTCCGAAAGCTTGTGCTTCCAAATAAACCTGTTGAATTATAACCTGGTGTTGGATGATTTTTAACTGTGAAACTTGAAAGGGTTCAGAAAAGATTTACAAGGATGTTATCAGAGTTGGAGGATTTGAGCTACGGGGACATCGCTGAATAGACTGGGGCTACTTTTCCAGCAGGGTCCGAGGCTGACGGGTGACCTTATAGAAGTTTATGAAATTATGAGAAGCACGGATAAGGTAAATAGACAAAGTCTTTCCCTGGGGTGGGTGAGTCCAAAACTAGATGTCAAAGGTTTAAGGTGAGAGGAGAGATTTAAAAAGGACAACTTTTTCACACAGAAAGTGGTAGGTATATGGAATGAGCTGCCAAGTAAGTGATGGAGGCTGGTACAATGCAAAATTTACAGGGCATCTGGATGGGTATATGAATAGGAAGGATTGAGGGGGCTATGGGCCAAATGCTGGCAAATGGGAGTAGATTAGTTTAGTACATCTCGCGGGCATGGACAAGTTGGACTGAAGGGTCTGTTTGCGTTCTGTATAATCTCTATGACTCTATGACATGGTTCTACAGGTCACCCATCTCAGTGAGGGAAGAAACAGAAATTTGCAAATGCTAGCATTACATGGTTGTGTGACCGCACCAAAACTTTCATTTCCGTGAATGCATGCTGTCATAGCAGCAGTCATGATGCTTCCCATTCTGCGCCAGTCTGTCCTAACTCACCATCTTTGGACTTTCTAAAAGAGCTGGAGAATGCTGAGGGACATAATTACATACAACGTATGTCTTATGGTTCCTTTCTGCTATCCTACAACTCAAGTAGACTTACAATAAAAACCATGAAGTGAATCATACCCTAGTAGAGCATGCAGTAAACTTCCTGAAATTATGCTTCCACTGTCAAAAATGTTCAGGGGGCTTGCTGCAGGAATGGCAAACAGGATCTCTGAGATTGTGGTAATATGCTTTGTCCTGGCTATTAGTCAATTCAGTTATTATTAGGATGGCCACCTTGGGAAAAGGAGCAGGCACTATGGATTTCGAGTAACTGTATACATTAAGAAAGTGGATTATGAGAGTTTACTTTCACTGAATCAACTTGACCAAACAAACATGGACCCACCATTACATCCAATCACACTGTCCACTCACCCAACCTCCAGTCTAAATTGACTTCTCAGGTATTGAAGCAATTTGTGCTCAAATAGATTAGATTCCCTATCGTATGGAAACAGGCCCTTCGGCCCAACAAGTCCACACCGACCCTCCGAAGAGCAACCCACCCCCCCCGCCTAATGCACCTAACACTATGGGTAATTTAACATGGCCAATTCACCTGGTCTGCACATCTTTGGACTGAGGGAGGAAACCAGAGCACCCAGAGGAAACCCACGCAGACATGGGGAGAATGTGCAAACTCCACACAGGCAGTCACCCGAGGCTGGAATCAAACCCAGGTCCCTGGCACTGTGAGACAGCAGCGCTAACCATTGAGCCACCATACTGCCCACAAATATCCAGACTTGTACTGACAAGTGACAAGTAATATTCCTATCACCATTGCCAGACAATAATGATCTCAAACAAGAATATCTAAGCATCATACCTTGTTAGTCGAAGACTTTTTCATGGCTGAATCCTGTACAACAACATTGGAGTGTTTTTAATCAAAACAACTGAACTGGGCTAGCCTTATAAATACTGTCTCTATAAGAGCAGGTCAAAGCCTTTCACCATCTACAAGGAACAAGTCAAGAGTGTAAAGGAATGCTCCCCACTTGCCTAGATGAGCATACCTCCAACAGCGGCCTGGTGGCTCAGGGTCCAGCACGAGGGTCCCAGGTTCGATGCCAGCCTCGGGCAAATGTCTCTGGGTGCTCTGGTTTCCTCCCTCAG
>NW_025209735.1:6070-10581 GCF_004010195.1 Chiloscyllium plagiosum
CTCCTCCACTTCACACACCCTCCAGCACACCTCCTCCACTTCACACTCCCTCCAGCTCATCTCCTTCACTTCACACACCCTCCAGCACATCTCCTCCACTTCACACACCCTCCAGCACATCTCCTCTGCTTCACACACCCTCCAGCACGTCTCCTCCACTTCACACACCCTCCAGCGTATTTCCTCCGCTTCACGCATACTACAAGCCCACCAACTCCCACTGCCACCTAGGCTACACCTCCTCTCACCCTACCTCCTTAAAAACACCTCCCTTATTCCCAATTCCTCCGCCTGCACCACATCTATTCCCAGGATGACCAATTCCACCTCAGAAATTCCTATTTGGCCTAATTCCTCCACGATTGCAGTGTCCCTTACTACGTGGGTGACAATGTCCTCCAGGACATGTCCTCTACTCCACGCACCAGCACCCTCATTGCCATCCCTTCCAACGCAACAAGGACAGACCCCTCCCCAGTCCTCACCTTCCACCCCACCAACTTCCACAGAGAACGCATCATCGTCCACCACCTCCAGAGATATATTACCCTCCCCACCCCTATCAGTGTTCCAAAAAGACCGTTCCCTCCGCGACTGCCTCATCAGGTCCACACCCCCCCCACCAGCCCACACCCCACTCCTGGCACCTTCCCCCGCCACTGCAGGAAGTGGAAAACCTGCGCCCACACCACTCCCCTCACCTCCATCCAAGGCCCCAAGGGATCCTTCCACGTCTGTCAGAAATTCACCTGCACCTTTACCAATGTCATCTACTGCATTCATTGCACCCGGTGTGGTCTCCTCTACATCGGGGTGATAGGACGCCTTCTTGTAGATCGTTTCAGAGAACATCTCTGGGACACCTGCACCCACCAACCCCACCGCCCTGAGGCTGAACACTTCAACAACCCATCCCACTTTGTCAAGGAGATGCAGGTCCTGGGCCTCCTCCACCGCCAAACCGTTACCACCCGACGCCTGGAGGAGGAATGCCTGATATTCCACCTCGGGACCCTGCAACCACACAGGATCAATGTGGATTTCAGCAGCTTCCTCATTTCCCCTCCCCCCACATTATCCCAGTCCAAGCCTCCAACTCGACCCCGTTTTCTGGACCCGTCCATCACTCCCCCCTCTGACCTATCACCTTCTCCCTCACCTTTATCCACCTATCGTTTTCCCAGCTACCTCCCGCCAACTCCAACCCCCTCTCATTTAACTCTCAGCTCTGGCCCACAAGGCTCATTCCTGATGAAGGACGTATACACAAAACATCAATTCTCCTGCTCCTCAGATGCTGCCTGACCTGCTGTGCTTTTCCAGCGCCACACTCTCGACTCTGAAGCAGAACAGAGCCACATAAAAACAAATGAGTGAAGAACTCCCCACACAATGAGATAAATGCGATAGAACAGTCTCCCAGATAAACTCAGAGCTTTCCCAGGGGAACTTAGTGACCCAGTATAAACATTTTGACAAGCAGTTCATTGTGTCAATGGGTAACTAAAGGCATATCAAGTTACTCAGAGGAACAATATCTAACTCCTTCTTGAGAGCAATCAATGCTTTAGTCTCAACTGCTTTCTACATCAGAGAATTCCAAAGGCTCACCACAATTTGGGTGAAGAAATTTTTCCTCATCTCTGTCGTAAACATCCTACCAAATCCTTAGGCTATAACTCCCTGGTTCTGGACTCCCCAGTCATTGGGAACATCCTTCCTGTGTTTACTGTGTCTAGTCCCATTACAATTTTATAGACTTCAATGAGGTGTCCTCATTCTTCTAAACTCCAGTGAATATAGTCCTAACCAGTCTCCCTTCATACATCAGTCCTACCATCCCTGGAATCAGAATCATTAGTTGTAGGCTGGAAAAGCACAGCAGGTCAGACAGCATCCGAGGAACAGGAAAGTCAATATTTCCTGTTCCTTGGATGCTGTCTGACTTGCTGTGCTTTTCCAGACTCACAACTATTGACTCTGACTTCCAGCATCTACAGTCCTTCCTGTCTCCATCCCAGGAATCAGTCTGGTAAAACGTTGTCGCCTATTCCCTCCCTAGCCAGAATATCCTTTCTCAGATAAGGAGACCGGAACTGTACACAGTATACCAGGTGTGGTGTCACCAAGTTGCTGTGCAATTGCAGCAAAGCATCCCTTTAACATGTACAGGTATACAATCTAAAGGGAACTTTGAAATGAATTATCATCGTTAATGTAGAAGTGGTGGGCAGCATGTCATTATATCTGGGGAACAGAGTTTAAAAATAAGGGATCTCCCTTATTGATGGAGATGAGGGACACTTGTTTCTCTCAAAGAGTGTATGGATAATCCAAGATGGAGGGCAGGAAACATTTCTGGCTGTAATAGCTGCTCCTTTTTTGAGGTATTTTAGGTGCTGGAGATGAATTCCTCGAATTGCAGGAGCAGCAATTACTGTTTTATGTGCTGTGCATTGTTTTGGTACTTTGGAGAAAACAACATCAGTTTGAAAAGGGAGAAGAACAGACAAAGGAAGCACATGGTGAGGACAGTGCAGGAGAGAGAGAGAGAGAGAAAGAGAAAAAAACTGATACCACAGAGAACCTGCGCAGTTGCCGCCTTTGCTGTTTGAATTCATGTATCTCTGGACATCGGAGTGCATCTGGGAAAATTAACAAACAGTGAAATTCACAACCGATCTTGGAGGAACCAGTTTGGGTGAAGTTCACAGCACAGAGACAGATAAGTGAATTGTTTTAAGTGTGTGGGTTCTTTCTTGATTATATGTTTTTTGAGATATGTCTCTTGTTTAAACTTAAAATATAAGCCATAACTATTAATTTAACCTGGGGCAGTGTTTTGTGGAGGAATAAGACAGTGTTATTTTCTGGGTCTGTAGATTGTGAAGGAGCAAAATGGCCTTTAGTAGAGTGATATGCACTTCTTGTCAGATGTGGGAGTTTAAAGAGAGTTTAAGAGTTACTGCGGATTATATCTGCCATAAATGCTATTGGTTACGAATCCTATCAGATCGAATGGATCGGTTGGAGAGACAGATAGAGGCAATGAGGAATTTGCAACAGCAACAGTATGTGATGGATGACAGTTATAGGAAGGGGGGACAGTCTCAGATAGAGTCACATAGATGGGTTAACTCCAGGAAAGGTAAGAGAGGCAGGCAGCTAGTGCAGGAGTCTTCTGTGGCTATCCCCATTTCAAACAAGTTTGCTGTTTTGGAAAATGTAGGGGGTTATGGATTCTCAGGGGAACACTAGCACGAACAGCCAAGTTTCTGGTATTGAGACTGGCTCTAATGCAACGAGGGGTTCGTCAGGTTCCAACAGATCAATTGTGTTAGGGGACTCTCTCGTCCGAGGTACAGACAGATGTTTCTGTGGCCAGCAGTGAAAACTCAGAATGGTGTGTTGCTTCCCTGGTGCCCGGATAGATAGAAAGGGAGGCAAGAGAGGAGGGGGAGTGGTGTTTTTGATAATGTTACAGCTGTGCTGAGGGAGGATATTCCCGGAAATACATCCAGGGAAGTTATTTGGGTGGAACTGAGAAATAAGAAAGGGATGATCACCTTATTGGGATTGTATTATAGACCCCCCAATAGTCAGAGGGAAATCGAGAAACAAACTTGAAAGGAGATCTCAGCTATCTGTAAGAATCTGTAAGGGTAGTTATGGGAGGGGATTTTAACTTTCCAAACATCGACTCGGACTGCCATAGTGTTAAGGGTTTAATTGGAGAGAAATTTGTTAAGAGCGTACAAGACAATTTTCTGATTCAGTATGTGGATGTACCTACGAGAGAAGGTGCAAAACTTGACCTACTCTTGGGAAATAAGGCAGGGCAGGTGACTGAGGTGGCAGTGGGGGAGCACCTTGGGGCCAGCGACCATAATTCTATTAGATTTAAAATAGTGATGGAAAAGGATAGACCAGATCTAAAAGTTGAAGTTCTAAATTGGAGAAAGGCCAATTTTGACAGTATTAGGCAAGAACTTTCGAAAGCTGATTGGGGGCAGATGTTCGCAGGTAAAGGGACGGCTGGAAATGGGAAGCCTTGAGAAATGAAATAATGTGGATCCAGAGAAAGTATATTCCTGTCAGGGAGAAAGGAAAGGCTGGTAGGTATAGGGAATGCTGGATGACTCAAGAAATTGAGGGTTTGGTTAAGAAAAAGAAGGAAGTATATGTCAGGTATAGACAGGATAGATCAAGTGAATCCTTAGAAGAGTAGAAAGGAAGTAGGAGTATACTTAAGAGGGAAATCAGGAGGGCAAAAGGCGACATGAGATAGCTTTGGCAAGTAGAATTAAGGAGAATCCAAAGGGTTTACAAATACATTAAGGACAAAAGGGTAACTAGGGACAGAATTGGGCCCTTCAAAGATCAGGAGAATCGACGTTTCGGGCATAAGCCCTTCTTCAGGAATGGGGAAAGTTTGTCCAGCAGGCTAAGATAAAAGGTAGGGAGGAGGGACTTGGGGGAGGGGCGTCGGAAATGTGATAGGTGGAAAGAGG
>NW_025209735.1:11840-17343 GCF_004010195.1 Chiloscyllium plagiosum
AGTGCCACAAGGATCGGTGCTGGGCCCTCTATTTTTTGTCATTTACATAAATGATTTGGATGTGAGCATAAGAGGTACAGTTAGTAAGTTTGCAGATGACACCAAAATTGGAGGTGGACAGCAAAGAGGGTTACTTTAGATTACAACAGGATCTTGACCAGATGGGCCAATAGACTGAGAAGTGGCAGATGGAGTTTAATTTAGATAAATGCGAGGTGCTGCAATTTGGGAAAGCAAATCTTAGAAGGACTTATACACTTAATGGTCAGGTCCTAGGGAGTGTTGCTGAACAAAGAGACCTTAGAGTGCAGGTTCATAGCTCCTTGAAAGTGGAGTTGCAGGTAGATAGGATAGTGAAGGTGGCATTTGGTATGCTTTCCTTTATTGGTCAGAGTATTGAGTACAGAAGTTGGGAGGCAGTGTTGCGCTGTACAGGACATTGGTTAGGCCACTGTTGGAATATTGTATGCAATTCTAGTCTCCTTCCTATCGGAAAAATGTTGTGAAACTGGAAAATGTTCAGAAAAGATTTACAAGGATGTTGCCAGGGTTGGAGGACTTGAGCTATAAGGAGAGGCTGAACAGGCTAGGGCTGTTTTCCATGAGGCGTCGAAGACTATGGGGTGACTTATAGAGGTTGACAAAATTATGAGGGGCATGGATAGGATAAATAGAGAAAGTCTTTTCCCTGGGGTCGGGGAGTCCAGAACTAGAGGGCATAGGTTCAGGGTGAGAGGGGAAAGATATAAAAGAGACCTACGGGGCAACTTTTTCACACAGAGGGTGGTACGTGTATGGAATGAGCTGCCAGAGGAAATGGTGGAAGCTGGTACAATTGCAACATTTAAGAGGCATTTGGATGGGTATATGAATAGGAACGGTTTTGGAGGGATATGGGCTGGGTGCTGGCAGGTGGGACTGGATTGGGTTGGGATATCTGGTCGGCATGGACGGGTTGGACCGAAGGGGCTGTATCCGTGCTGTACATCTCTATGACTCTACCTCTCTTCCCTAGAGAGTGGTGGAGTTAGGGATCACTGAATATCCCTAAGGCAGTGCTCGACAGATTCCTGACTGACAGGGAAGTCAGTGGGCATCAGGAGAGACGGGAACCTACTGGATCAGCCATGATTGGTTGCGTTTGAAGGGCTGACTGACCTCCTCCTGCTCCTAATTCATACACTGTTCAGCTGTATACCAGCAGAACCTCAGCACAAGAAAAGCAATGATTACTCATCTTACCTACACTTGTAATTAGGGTGGAGCTGTCCATCAAGTGTTATTCCATTGTGACAGTTATAATTGCAGTTATTAAGTACAATTCACTGTTGTCTCTATGGTTTCCCAGTAAAGGCTTGGCTGTTCATGTGCCATTCTGCCGTTATTTAAAATTTGCCTTCTAATTTATAGCAATTTTTCTTTGCTGACTTGTCCTTGTTTGATTTCTCTATCCTCCACAAATCAAGGACTCTGTGTCTGCTCTGCCACAGTTTTGCCTGCACACTCCGCCAGGGCTATCAGCAATGCTGCTCCCTCCGTGATCACTGTTTGCAGGCATTTTAATTCTGCAGCCTCCCTAAGTCCTAACGCAGCCCTGAATTCACTTCTCCACCATGTCACAACCTCCACCTCCTCAAACCCCAGCTCTGAAAACACCTTTATTCATACAATTACAACATTTGTGGGTGGCACGGTGGCACAGTGGTTAGCACTGCTGCCTCACAGCGCCAGAGACCCGGGTTCAATTCCCGCCTCAGGCGACTCTCTGTGTGGAGTTTGCACATTCTCCCCGTGTCTGCGTGGGTTTCCTCCGGGTGCTCCGGTTTCCTCCCACAATCCAAAAATGTGAGCAGGTTAGGTGAATTGACCATGCTAAATTGTCCGTAGTGTTAGGTGAAGGGGTAAATGTAGGAGTATGGGTCTGGGTGGTATACGCTTCGGCGGGTCGGTGTGGACTTGTTGGGCCAAAGGGCCTGTTTCCACACTGTAAGTAATCTAATCTAATTTAAAAGGCATCTGGATGTGTATGTGAATAGGGAGGGATATTGGCCAAATGCTGGTATATAGGACTAGATTAGGTTAGGATAACTGATCAGCATGGACGAGTTGGACCAAAGGGTATATCTCTGTGACCCCTTTCTAGCTGACCAACTCTGTCCTTTTGATATGACCCATTCAGTGGCCAGAGCAGAAAGGGGTGATGAAGGGCTTTTGCCCGAAAGGGCGATTTCCCTGCTCCTCGGATGCTGCCTGACCGGCTGTGTTTTTCCAGCACCACTCTAATCTTGACTTTAATCTCCAGCATCTGCAGTACCCACTTCTGCCCAGAAAGGGCTGCTGCAGGCTGCTCATGGAAAAGTGAGAAACAAAGTCATTTTTATGAGACAGCAGGTCTCCTTTCCTTTCATTGTAGCTTCCTTCCCCAGTTATCTCCCCTCTACACTTTCTCCAGCATCTACTTTCTGACTGGGAACACAGAGGAGCCACTACATTTGCTGCCATTTCCTGCGAATGCCTCTTTCTCCCTTTGCAAAGCTCACCAATGGCCTGGCCCAGCCCCCCAAAGTCATTATGCTGGTGCATTACCTTAACCCCAGACTTGTACAACTGTGTGAAGGCTCTGCATACTATAACATCGAGTCACAAAACAACAACTGGCTATGTAGTAAAGGTTTTGAAAGTGCTCCTCCTGTCCAGTATCCGACTAATATACTAATTAGATTAGATTAGATTACTTTACAGTGTGGAAACAGGCCCTTCGGCCCAACAAGTCCACACCGCCCCGCCGAAGCGCAACTCACCCATACCCCTACACATCTACCCCTTACCTACCACTACGGGCAATTTAGCGTGGCCAATTCACCTGCCCTGCACATCTTTGGACTGTGGGAGGAAACCGGAGCACCCGGAGGAAACCCACGCAGACACGGTGAGAACGTGCAAACTCCACACAGCCAGTCACCTGAGTCGGGAATTGAACCCGGGTCTCTGGCGCTGCGAGGCAGCAGTGCTAACCACTGTGCCACCGTGCCGCCCACGAAAGCTCCTCAGACAGTACCTTACAAACCTACAACCACTTCCATCTAGAAGGACAAGGGCAGCAAATATATGGGAACACCCCCCCGCAACTTCCCCTCCATGCCACTCACCATCCTCTTGGAAATATATCACCATTCCTTCAGTGTCGCTGGATCCAAATCCTGGAGTGTCTTCTCAAACTGCACCATGAGGGTACCTATACCTCTTGGATTGTAGCAGTTCAAGAAAGCAGATCACCACTACCTTCTCAAGGTAGGGATTAGGGATGGGGTTGATAAATACTGGCCCAGCATTCCATGAACAACTATTAAAAGCAATTGAGCTATGTAAGGAAACAGTAACACAGAGGTACATTTTAAGGAGCAGCTTTTATAAGGAGAAAGGGGTGAAAAGGTTTGAGTTGGTTGTGGAGGGGGTCTGTAGCATTCGGAGATCTGAGGGAATGGCAGTCTGTCAGTGTCCCATTTCTAGTGGGGGTGTGCAAGCGGCCAGAGTTGGATCAGTGCAGACCCGATTCTAGAGCTGCAGTGCTCATGCTGTAATGAGGTAGCTGACATTAGCTCAGGGAAAGGGAGAGCCACTGTAAGTGGCTCCATCGCCCCTACAGAGGGAGGCTTAAAGACAGCCTGGGTTTCAGCTCCTGCTTTCTGTTCAGTCTTTTGTGATGGCAAGTTGGTGTGAGACATGCATTAACCTCGACTGTAGCAATCGCTCAAATCCAATTGCCTATTCTTTAAAACTCATTCACGGGAAATGGATGCTACTGGCCAGGCCAGTGTTTATTGCTCATCCCTAATTACTCAGAGGGGAGTTGAGAGTCAATCACATTGCTATGGGTCTGCAGACACATGTAGGCCACACCAGGTAAGGACAGCAGATTTCCTTCCCTGAAGGACATTAATGAACCAGATGGATTTGTCCCCAACAATCAGCGACAGTTTTATGGTCATCATTAGACTCTTAGTCCAAGATTTTTAAAAGCGCTGGATTCCAATTCCACCATGGCAGGATTTGAACCCAGGTCCTCAGATTAATAGGTCACATGATAATACTATTGAGCCATCACCTCCCCTTAGCTTCTGGTCACTGATTAGCCATGGAGAAAGGCTATTCTGAAAAGGGACATGGTGAACACAGGCCTCATGAAACCCCAATACAACTGCTCTTCAGAAGAAGAGAAAATTATTGAAAGGCATAAAGTCCCATTATCACAAAATTAAAATATTACTTTCAAACATGCTTTCACACTTTAAAAATATACCAGTGCATTCTTTGTAGAGCAACTTTAATTAGTTATTTAGTCACTGTGACTGATTCCAACTGACTGTGAAATTGGCTGACACATCAGTTAAGTACAGGGTTTGGGAGATGCACAGTACAGTTAGGTCTAGCACAGCATGAGTTCCAAAAAAAGGGGCATCTATTTTTAAATGTGTTGGAGAACTTATTGTAACTGCAGAGAGCGAAAGGTGGAAGTGAAGCGCTTCTGTTTGTAACTGTCCTTAAAGTGGGGGTGTGATTTTGTTTTGATACGGTTTAACAAAATATGGGTGTTGCTGCTGACTGGATCAACAATAATTGCCCATCTCTGATTGCACAGAGGCTAGTTATAAATCAGTCACATTGCTGTAGCTCTGATAGATTTCATTCCATCATTTCCTAAAGGACATGAATTAAATTGACTTTATTATCACGCACAGTCAGTTCTGCTGTAACGTAGCAGTTCCATTCTCGTGCAATCCCGAGTTATAATAAAATTGTGTAATAGAAGCACCATTTAAACTAATGGGGCTGGAATCACTTTATAAGCATTATACGCTTCAAAAATACACGCTATACAAACAGTGTCCCCAATCCGTCAATCGTGTCACAGTGAGTTTGCATTAACAAAATGCACACTATAGCAAAACGACATGTATTCAAATGACCACAGTGAAAAGCTTAAACGTCGCCACTTACAGCACCATCTTAGGTACAAAGGTAGAGCTTCTTTACCTACAAGATCTTAGAAAATAGAGAAATAAATGTCTGGCACAGCTGTCCGTCAACCCAAACCACGTTGGCACCAAGCTTCCAGACCATGCTGGGCTTCACCTTGAGGATCATGAGGCTGGCAGTTTGTTCTCGTGTTCCCTCAAGACTGGAAGACTATATTAAGGCCTCCCCTCACACCTCCATCCAAGACCCCAAAGGAGCCTTCGACATCCATCAATGTTTCACCTACACGTCCACCAATTATTGTATTGTATTTATTGTATCCGTTGCTCCCGATGCGGTCTCCTCTACATTGGGGAGACTGGACGCCTCCTAGCAGAGCGCTTTAGGGAACATCTCCAGGACACCCGCACCAATCAATCACACCGCCCTGTGGCTGAATATTTCAATCCTCCCTCCCACTCTGCTGAGGACATGCAGGTCCTGGGCCTCCTCCACCACCGCTCCATCAGCACCTGGAGGAAGAACG
>NW_025209736.1:0-1897 GCF_004010195.1 Chiloscyllium plagiosum
GATAAAGGAAAAACAGAAGCATTTTGAAGTCCAGAAAAAAATACAATAAGATGCAAGAGCAGAAGTCAGCAATTCAACTTATACAGTCTGCTCTCACTATTCAGTGAGATTACGGCTGATCTGATAATCCACGGATACAGTTTCCTGCAATATCAGCTATCCTTCGAATCCCTTGCTGATTAAAATCTGTTTGTTACAGGGTTCAAATGACTTTCTTGTAGGGACTTCAATAAGAAGCAGACCAGCAAGGCAAAGTGTGGATATGAAATTATCGAATCGGTCAGGCTGAAGATAATCCGAAGAGGGTCTACAAGTACATATCTGGCAAGCGAACAACTCGAGAAATAGTACCATAAATATTAAAGAGGTTAAGATTGCGTTTGAACTCAGCAGATGGAAGAGCCATTAAACGAATTTTTCACGTCAGTTTTTACTGTGGAGAAATCAAGACCGAATGTTCACTCTCCATATATGAAGAGGACGATTCCTTTTCTTAAACTATTTGACCAAGCATCAAAGAATTTGACATTAGGTGATATTTCTAGCGTTTGGATTGCATTCGACTCTGTGCTGCTTCATGCAACAAAACGTTTACATGTTCCCAGGACTCGATTGTAATATAACGAGGAGAGACTGTGTAGGCTTTGACTTGTCGGACTGCAGCATCGGATGTCGAAGGATGACTTTATAGAGATTCATAAAATCATGAGTGCTTTTGATTAGGTGAACAACAAAGGTCTCTTTCCCTTGGATACGGGAGTCCAGAACCCATAAGATTTACACGGAATGACAAGATAATCTTTTCATACAGAGGATGGTTTCTATATAGAATCAATTGCTGGAATAATTGGTACGTCGAGATATTGTTACATTATTAGAAAGACATTTGGACATTTAGATGAAGACGAAATTATTAGAGGGATACAGACCAAATGTAAGCAAGATGGAATAGTTCAGTTTAAGATATGTTGCACTTAAGGAGACTGCAGAAATCACGGATCAACATACTGATAAATATTTCATATTACAGGAAATTAATTGCTGAATGCCTCAGAAAATGTAAAAAGGCAGATAAATCTCCATATCTTGGACTAGAGTATTGTTATGAAGATGTTGTGAAGAAAAGATTTGAAAAATTGCAAGGACACGGCACAACCTATTCTGAACAAGGGAACAATGTGACATTTCATCGAAATAGCCAGCAGAGCTGTATTGCCATCAGGTTAAATTATTAATCAAGATCCCAATCAAAAATCAGGTGGAAACTTAGCATTTTGATAATATTAAAGCCAATAAAATAATCTGATGTTTTGGTGTATAAAACAGGACATTTTGAACAGCTAGTGAGAGGACTGTGTCTGAAACTTTAAGATATCTCACAAATGTACCAGCCTGGGGAATGTGATTGAATGGCAGAACATCGATGACGACCTGGAGAGAAACTACACAGAATAATCCACAAAAGGATACATGGCAATGCTGAGTGGTTTTGAACCGTGATTTTAAAAAAAATCATTGGGGAATTGTCAAATTGCAATACTATTGTGGAGTGGTAGGTAAAAGATGGGTTTCAGAGAAGGTAGCTGTAAATAGTTTTCAGTTTTCATATTCTCTGTTTGACGTAAAGATAAAGTTGTTAATTTTCCATTTAAATCGTGACTTTTGAGATGCGCCTTGCCTCTCGTAATTTCGCAGATCACAGCACGGGGTAAATATTTTTTTTGTGTTGCTGGTTTCAATTTGCATAGAGGCTTACCGTATGTCGAAAATGAATCCAAAGGCATTGTGTGAAGTAAGCGTGGAAATTGCAGGACTCCTTGCTGAAATAATTGTGTCATATCTAAATATGGGTGAGATTCCAAATGATTCGACAGTGACGAACGTTGTTGAAGAACGA
>NW_025209736.1:4354-6191 GCF_004010195.1 Chiloscyllium plagiosum
CACATGCTCGATCCCTGCACCTGTTGAGGCTGCCATGAAAGTTCCAGTTTCTCAACATTACCCCTTGGCCTGAACTGGGGACGCTCAGTTTAAAGCACCATCAGTCATCTCTCTCTCTCTCTTGCTCGTGAGTTTGCAGTCCTATGATCTTCTGGGACAACGACAGGTTTCGTATTAAAATTTCTGTTTTGTAATGAGAAAGGAATTGCAGGGAATCTAACTGTGTGAAGCAGCTTGTGTGGGAGTAATGCACTCTGAATGGTGTACAGTCAAAAAGATGATTCTGAGACTGTGGGTTACAATCTAAATGGAGAAAATTATGATGGCATGAGACACAATAATTTGGGAAGATCACATAAAACGATGAAAAAAATTTGGAAAAGCCCTTGGAGGAACTGTGACTGTTGTTCATTCCTGTCAGGCACAACATAAAACTGGAAAGGTGGCCCTGCCATGGCTCACAAAGAATATGAGGGAGAGAAGTGAATCCAAGTAAGAGGCGTACCAACCGGTTAAAAAGAGCAGCATACAAGTTACCTGAAAGCGGTTCAGACTACAACAAAAGAAGACTGAAGGATTACTGAAGATTGAAAAATAAACCTTGAAGGGGAGATTGAACTGAACACGCGAACTAATTTTCAAAGCTTCCAAAAGTATATGAAGAGAAAAAAATGTCATTAAAACAAACTCCTGACAGTCAAACAGGCGAAGTTATAATGTGGGATGAGAAGATGGCACAAGAATTAATTTTATATCTGGTAATGTCCGCACAAATGAAGACAAAATGATATCACTAACATGTTCGGGAATAGACAAGAGGGAGGAACTGAAGGAAACCCGTAATGGCAGAAAAGTGATCTCTGGGAAATTGGTGACATTTACAGTGAAAATATCACATGACCTGTTAATTGGTAACTGAATACGCCAACTATTTAAGGAGACTGCGGCATCACATGGCAAAGTCGAGACCGGCGCAAGCTTCCCCACTCAAAAACTCAATCACTGTCCAGCACCAACCTACCCACCTCTAACAGCACTTTCCCTAGAAACCGCAGGAATTGGAAATCCTGCGCCCATACTTCCCGATCTCCTAAGTCCAAGGCCCGAATGAAGCCTTCTACATTCGTCAGAGATTTACCTGCATTTCCACACATATGAATTACTGTCTTTGTTTCTCCCAATACGATCTCCTCTACACTGTGGAGACAGACCACCTGCGAAGAACGCTTCAGAGAACATGTGTGCGACGCCCGCACAAACCAACCTCACCAACTTGTGGCCGAACACTTAAACAACCCGCTCCCACTCGACCAAGGACATGAAGGTTCTGGGCCTCCCCCACTGCCAAGTCCTAACTACCGAACGCCTGTCTGGAGAACGCTTCATCTTCCACCTTAGGGCCATCACCTCACGGGATTAATGTGAATTGCAAAAATTTCCTCATTACCCCTTCGCCCCCCCACCTTATCCCAAATCCAAGCTTCGAACTCAGCAACTCCCTCATGACCCGTCCTACAACGTCGAACTTCCTTCTCACCTATCCACTCCACCATCCTCTCTGACCTGTCCCATCATCCCCACCTTCATTTCGCTATTGCAGTGTCAACTCCCATGCCCCCGAACCAGCCCCTTTCAAATATCTTACCACTGTCTTGGCTCACTAGACTCATTCCTGGTGAAGGCGTTTTGCTCAAAACGTCAATTCTCCTGCTCATCGGATTCTGCCTGTCCAGATGTACTTTTGCAGCACCAAACTCGACAATAGTGATTTAACTCAATAACCTTTGATTTCAGCCCCATGCACACCAAAGACAGATTAACAAATAGTGAAGCGATA
>NW_025209736.1:6930-12992 GCF_004010195.1 Chiloscyllium plagiosum
AAAAAAAGTTGAAGAAAGAAATAGATTTGAAGAAGAAACAGACATTACAGTCTATTTTTATGCAGTTCATCAGCCTACACATTCTACAAGTTGGGCTTTGAGCAAAATTGTTCGAACTTCCCCTCCGTAATCATGCTTTCCCACGTTGGGCAAAGACGTACCAGCTGACCTCACTGCTGACTTCTGCTACCAAACCTCAATGGTTACACTACACCTCAGCACTTCAATCATCCTTCGCTGTCAGTAGCACAAGCTCGGCCGATTCTGCTGCCATGCTCCGTTACCACGTCAGCTGTCTCGTTGCAGAATGCATTAATGAAGCCGTGATTTTGTCGACCGTGTTCGCCTGTCTTGTGGCTGACTGCGAAAGTCCCACAGTCACGGGCATTGCCACCTCCATGACCAAGTTCCAAAGGCAAACTAGTATTCTCACCACATCCGATGCACCCAGAAACCCAAGATAAAGTTTAAAACTGATGCAATTCTATTCATAACTCTTGGTAACCTCCTCCCTGCCTCGGTCTTTAATATCCTCCAGCCCTCTCCGGGGACATTAGGGCTGGTCAATAAATGCCAACACAGCCAACGATGCCTATATCCAAAGAATTATTTTTTTTAAAAAAACACCCTTCATGATATCTGCATTACCTCAAAAGCATGCATCTAAGCATTCACGCTTATAACTTTTCCACATGTTCACAAAGGCGGCCCACATACTAATGCTGCCAAGGCCATAATCTGTGTAGCCTCTTCACTAAACTCATTCTCTTGATCTCAGATTTTCACTTTAAAATACCTCTTTAAAACGACGTATTTGAACATTATACGCATTGTTACCTTCATTATAAAACGTTCTATGAATGGGGTCAAAACGTTGGGTTGTAACACTATATTTATATAATAAATTGTCACTGATTTGGCATTTTGAACATTATTTATTTTTCCGTGAAAATGTTCTCTAAAGTGATGATTCTGTTCCTTCTAACTGCCGCTGTCTGACATCTCTCCGAGTCCTGTTGTGAATATGTTCCCTCGTCCCATTTCAAAAATGCACTGCTCACTCTGACACTTACTTCTGCATGGACAACGTTCAGTCTGTGTTGCCATCATTGTTGCTGAGTGGACTTGCCCCAGTCTCACCGAAACATTTGAACCTTCAAACCATTTGGATCATTCAGACACCATGGTTGTGAGATCATCCTCATGTAGCAGTTTTAAATGACATTAACCAGGCAGTGTTGGAGCATCAGTCGCAGGAAAGGAATTCAGAGCAGTAGCGAGGTAAATTGGCATTGATTTGGCACATTTAACATTAGTTTTTTCACATGAAAAGGTTCTCTGAAGTGATGTTTCTGTTCCTTCAATCTGCCGCTGTCTGTCATCTCTTCGGGTCATACATCAGATTCTTTGGCAATGGAATCCTGTTGTGAATATGTGCCCTCGTCCAATTTCATAAAGGCATTGCTCACTCTGACAATTACATCAAAATGGACACCATTCAGTTTGCATTGCTGTCACTGTTGCTGAGTGGACTTGCCCCAATCTCACCAAACAATTTGAACCTTCAAATCATTTGGATCATTCAGACACCGTGGTTGTGAGATCAATCCTCATGAAGCACTTTTAAATGACATTGACCAGACAGCGTTGGAGCATCAGTCCCTGGAAAGGAATACAGAGCAGTAGCGAAGAAAAGGGACCTTTTTTTTTGGAAAAGAGCAATTTATGTGGCTTTCTCTGACATTTATATAATTTGTTCCTTCAGCTGTAGAGTTTTACTTGGAGTTGCACAAATCATGTTAGAGCAGAAATATGGCAGCTATGCAAAAAGCACAGAAATGAATTATGAGGATATTTTGTGTGCTGAAGAACTTCAGTTATGAGGAGAGATGAGACACCTTGAGGTTGTTTTTTCTTAGACACAGGGATATTATGAGGAGATATGATTAAGAAGTACAAGGTAATCAAGGATATAGATACGGTGGATGGAAAGAAACTCTTTCCCTTGCTGGAGCATTTCAATCACCAGGGTGCCATAGATTTCAGATAAGAGGGAAAAAGGTTTGAGTAGACGTGCGGGAAAATGTTATCAGCCAGCCAGTTGAATCTGGCACTCAATGTCTGCGTGGGCTCGAGTGGCAGTAACCCTCACAACCTTCAGAAGCATTCAAGTGTGAGTTTTTGATGATAAGACACATAGGGCCAAATGATGAAAAATGGAATGAGGATAGACAAGCAGTTGTATTTGACAAGATCACACACAATGAACTTGAGACAGGCGCCCTACGTGATGTTCTCGTGTCTTTCCTGGTGACTATCCTCGCCTGTTCCGCGGGAGTTAGTGTTTCAATTCTCTCCCGTTGATGTCCCCCTCGGAGCTTCAAGGTTTCTGGAAAGAGTTGGCCCCCGGTACCGGGTGCAGTTATTGTGGGTGTCTTCGGCCGGTCTGGGAAGTTGGCTTGCAACATTTTCCACCCATTTGTTGGATCATAACAATAGATTTATGTAAATTAATTGTCATTGTTTTTGACACGCATCACAAGCACTTCACTCTCACTTCTTCAATATCTCCTAAACTAATGGCCTGTTGGGAGTTACTAAGCGAAGAAAATTGCCAGCAGCACATAGTTCGGAAACGTTCAGCTCTAAAAACCTAATTTAGAGAGTCAACAGAAGTAAGAATTTAAAAAATATCAAAACTATACTGATATTCTTGGAGAAAGAGGTAGTTAAACAATGACAGAAACTTCATTCAGGAGAGAAGTATCAAACAGATCAATGGATGAACTTTGCTTCAGTTGGCACTAAATGGTCACATCCGCCAAAAGAAATGTAAAACATTTTGCAGATAAGAAAGCACAGCACTAGAAGTGGGTAGATTATCAGTAAAAACTACTGAGGTAAGTTATTTGATTTATTTGATTTCACCTTGGTAACCAAATGCTGGACCCGGTAGCTCGAACGAAATCAGAAGCACTGTGGTCAGAGCAAACGCTCACAGTTGATGAAATACACAGGAATCAGGGTGATGTTACTGAGCAATTGCCTGTGTGTGATGACATCACCCACATGAATACACAGCATTGGGGTTTGCGCAAACAGCTGATCACGACAAAGAATGTGAGTGTCTGTGGAGAAATCGAAAAGGAGATTTATCAGAACAGTCAAAGAAATACGGAATGTTACATCTAAGTTCAGGGTGGAGAAGTTGAAGTTGTTCTACACAGATCAAAAAAGATTGAGGTGTGATTTGTTCAAGGTACCGATTTTTAAAATACGTTTAGAAAGTTAGAGGAAGAGCAGGTGTTCCATTTTCATGGGAAGCAAATTTATGATATTGTGCAAGAATTATTGGGAGTCAGAAGGTAGGATTGTGAAAAGATTCTGGGAAAATGTTGCCACTTGTCAAATGGGAAAACTGTCACCAAGCAAAACAGAAATCGCAGACTCGAGCTTTGTGAATCTTTAGATATTCCTTGGGACGTGGATTCAGAGGAAAATGAAGAGTGAACTGGCCGACAGGCAGAGACAGTTTAGAAGTCTTTCCGTTCTTTCGGAGGCCGGTACTTTGACTCTGATGTTCTCCGGACATGAAATGATCTGTGATAGTGAAGGATTCACGTTCCTGCACGTCAGGATGTCAAATCTCAGCGCAGCTCCGGGGCAATTAGAAAACGCGGGAACAGATTGGACACTGAAAGGCTGGAAGTGAGACGATCCCTATAGGAGGATAATTGGTTTCCGGTGTGATGGGTGTGTCTATAGAGTGTGGGATCAGACTATTCCCATGTCTTCACCGTGAACTTCACAGGATTTATTTCGGAAAAGTAATGCTAATTAATTATGATTGTCAATATGGGAGGAGCAGGCTGCAGCTTACATTCGGGGATCATTGACGCCGTTGTCTTATCAGTCTCTGTGGCGACGTTCGTCAGTGCGTTCAGCTCATCACTGAGAGGTTGCTGTTATCCCAGGACTCAGGAACAGAGCGACAGCTGCTCGCACACCATCTGTTTTTTTCTTTGGCCGAACAGTTCCGAGTTTTTACCGAGGTCAGGAAAATGTTCCTCATAAGGCGCGAAGGGAGAAGCTCCCAGTTTTCGGAGAGTTGTATCTTGATGACATGTATGTGTCTGCAAAGCGTGAGATCAGACTGTTCCCATGGTCCACAATGAATGCCCCAGGATTCATTTTGGAAACCTCAAATCAATTTAGGGCAATTTTCATTCTGCGAAGGGCAGGCGAAAGCTTTAGTTCACTGACAGTCTGCTTTCGGAGATCCTACAAGGGGCCTACAACAAGGGAACTCCCCAGTCTCTGTGGAGCAATTAGTCCTCTCGTTTGGCTGTTAAACGAGAGGGTGTACCCACGCATGGAGCTATCGCTGTTCGTATCCATCCGACTCCTTTGCTGTGCACTTTCGGGCTTTTAATCGGGTCAGGGATATGTATCCAAACGGAAACCAAATCCAGTGAGGAACCACAAATGCGTTTCTGTATTGTTGAATGCCAAGTGAAGGGTTGTGGAATCTAAAACAAAAACAGAAATTGCTCAAGGAACCCGGCATGTTTGGCAGTCCCTGTGAGAGAGGATAGCGTTCTGAGAAACTCCTGAAGAAGCTCTGAATCGTTGTCTCTATTTGTCTCTCCCCAGATGCTGCCAGATGTATTTAGTTTCTCCTGCAATCTCTCTCATTTCTTTTTAACTAATGAACATTTTAACCATCGAGATTGCTTACACAGACCAAACATGTCCTGACTTTTAACACTGTCGAAACTGTGGTGATTGAATTCAAACAAACCGAACAATGATTGCCTATCCCTCAGCTCCACAGGCAGGGAGAACTTGAAACCAGTTTAGTAGCGCGCCTCGGCAGTTGTGGCCAATTGGTTGAGGCGATTGGTATTAAATCCACTGTGGATTCCTCACGCAGTTCAGCATTTTGCTTACTGTGATTGAAAGCCGAGAGGGAACTTGAAGAGTGTTTGTTCTCTGCATTCGTTTGAAATTCAAATCGCAGGATGAGGTGAAATGCGTATAACTCAGATAAGGAACATCACGAATCTGCAACGAACCGCCTGTCAGGATGGAAAAGGCAGAAAACACCAGAGCAGGTAAGACCCACTTAGTTGTACACTTCCATTACTGAATACGTTAGCCCCTCTGAACCAAGTACGCCAGATGGGATAAGAACAGTTCAGGGGATTGTGTTGGTCTGGTGCAGACTTAGTGGGCCAAAGGGTATTGTTGTGTAAGACACTTACATGGCCAGCTGCGAGGAGCTCGGTTTGTGAAGTAACAGGACATTCTTTGCAATATGTCCCTCGGCGAGGAAGGGGTCGAAGCTACTCTCCCCTGATCTTTCTGTCAGTCATGGTATTCATTTGGACATCTCAATTGTAAATAACGGTTACGGTGCATATTTGTGGAATCAGTCTATATGATAATCTGGACAACGGGACCATGATGTCTCATTACCCAGCTGAAAGCAAGCCCGTGCAGCATACATTCCCCGGGTCTGCTTTTGAAATAAGTATTACTTTCTCGATGTGCCTGTGTTTAGATCAAACAGTTCATTGACTTCGGGACAAGACGTTCAGAGGAAGCTGGAAGTGTGACAGGAATAGAAACAGAACAAGACGAGACGTACAACTGTTTAGATTTTGCCGTGTGTCCGTTGTTTTTAGTGAGGAATGTCTGCCGGGAGCTATCCTGTCAGGTCCCAAGAGCCGGAGGACCTGTTTTGGTGGGATTTCTGTTATTGAAAGTTACACATGAGAAGTTTGTGGGACTATTTTAGCTCAATATCCATTTCATATCGCGGCTCGCCGCAACGGTGCACATTTTCTGGCGAAGTGCCTTGTAATCCACTTAAAGCCACCTTTCTCCAGGTAAACTTGCAGACATAAAGCACATGGAGTGGGTATAATCCTGAGGACTCTGTCACTGTCGGGGAATGTGCCTGTATGACTGCCTCTGTATTTGAACATGAGAATATGTTCCTCAAAGGCGTTACAACAGTGTGACCAGGTCAACTTTCAGTACCATTGTTATGTCATTTA
>NW_025209736.1:13541-17344 GCF_004010195.1 Chiloscyllium plagiosum
AGCATCCTGCTATTAAACTAATTTTATATCTAATTAGAAACCTTACATTGATCCCTATGTGATCTAACATTATGAATTAGTGAACCGTGTTGAACCGTGTAAAAGCTTTTATTAAAGTCCAGGTGAGCAAAGTCTACCATTATGTCCTCATTGATCTTCTTGGTTACGCCCTCAAAAAACTCAATTAATTTTGAGCAAAACCATGCTGATTATCTCAATTCATTCCTGATATCTAAAAATTCAAATAAAACCTATCGTTTAGTATTGCATCCAACAACTTACCCACGACCATAACCAGACACACAGGTCTATCGACCCCAGGCTTCTTCATGAATTCCTTTCTAAATAAAGGCACAACATTAGCCATCCCACAGTCATTCAGCGCCTCATTCGTAATAATAGATGATAAAAATATTTCTACGAATTGCCCAACAGCTTCTTTCCCTAACTTCCCAAACGTTTCCGGGATACAGGAGATCAGATCCCAGAGAAATATCCAACTTTATATTTTCCAGGTCCTCCACCACATTCCCTTTTCAATGTGAACTTCTTTCAAACCACCAATATTTAGTTGTACCTCCCATTTCCTTCTCCAAGGTGTAAACTGACGCGAAGTGAACATTATATGTCTCTCCATCTGCTGAGATTCAAGACAAAGGTGAGCTTTTTTCATCTTAAAGTGGTCATATTTGGTCTCAAGTTCTTAATGTACTTGTAGAATCTCTTTAGATTATACTTAACTTTACGGCCTGAGGCTATCTCATTCTCGATTGACCTTTATGATGTCATCCTTAAGAATGCCCCTCCACTCCTTATATCGTTCAAGAGATTCACTTGAAACCCTGTGCTTATATGGAAGCTGTCACCGCCTTAAAAAAAAATTCTGATGACCAGGCCTAAATCCCTGTGATCAACGTTGTTCTAACGGAATACCTACAACGTGGTAACAGGCCATTCGGAACAAGAAACCCCCACTACTCATGCGAAGAGAATCACACCCAACTCACACCTTTTATCCAATTCCTGTAACTCTGCATTTCCCATGAACAAAGAACGTCAGCCACACATCTTTAGTCTGTGGAGGAAACCCAGCCTGAAACGGGGATTATGTGCAAACTTCAAATACACAGTCGTCCAAAGTAGATATTGAACCAACATCGCTGAGGCGGCAAGGCATGAGTACTCACCACTGAGTCAGCCATTATAAACCTCCTATCCGCCACTCAAAACATATCATCACTTCGATATGGGGCCAATACCTACTCCCAATGCTACATATGCATCTGTCCAGAGCCTCCTATTGACTGAGGTGTAAACCTCTGCCCGTTCTTTCTCATTAGCTTGAACTGAAGCCTACATTGTATTTGCCTTCCTAAACACCAACTGAAACTGCATGCTGAACACAAGAGAAAATTGAACTTTGAAATCTTTCTGCTTTCAGGAAATTGTCCATGCCTCTACTCTTTCCACCAAACATATGACCTCATATTTTCCACAAAGTATGCCAATTGCAACTTTTTTTTTCGAAGCACTCAGTCCGTTCAAGTCATTCTGCTGCATGCCCGCATCATCAATAAGGTCTGCCCTTCCACCTATCATTGTGTCTTCTTCAAATGGAGCAACAACACCCTCAATTCCTTTGAATGGATCATCCATACGTAATGTGAATAGCTGTGGTGCCAACACTGACTCCTCTGAACTCCACTAGTCACGGGCTGCCATCCTGGAAGAGACCCCTTTACCCAACTGTCTCCCTTCTGCCAGTCAGCCAAGCCTCAATCGATGGACTCTTATTCAGCAGTTTGCCATACTGCACCTTGTTATATGTCTGTGGAAATTCAAGCCGGTCACCTCCACAGGCTTGAGTTCGTCTAACTTGCTCATGACATCCAGTCCTGTTGGAGCAGACATTTCTTACAATTGAATCATTGCAAAACTGAAACCTCTGACTTCAGTCCCAAACTCAAAATCCACTGCCTTGCCACTGAGTCGAAAGTGTGATACGAGAAAAGCACAGCAGGACAGGCAGCATCCAATGAGCAGGACAATCGACGTTTCGGTCACGAGCCTTCATCAGGAAAGAGGCTAGTGAACCGAGGAGTAGAGAGACAAATGGGAGCGGCTGTGGCTGGGACAACGTAGCTGAGAGTCTGTTAGGTGGATGAAGATGGGGGTGATGATGATATTTCGCAGCGGAGGGCGGAGCAGAAAAGTGGGAAGGAAGATGGACAGATAGGACAGTTCATGAGAGCGGAGGAAGGCCTGGACCTGAATGAATTTGGCTGTGTGGGAGGGAGAGTTGACGTGTTCGACAAGGTGTTGTTTGGTGCGGGTGCCCCGGGGTTTTATTTCCAAAGCGGTGGGGAATTAGGCATCCAATTTCCTCAATGTCGAGGAGACTGCAAAAGGAGCAATGGATACAGTAAATGACATGCGTGGAAATGCAGGTGAAACACTGATGGACATGGACGGGTCCTTTGGGGCCTTGGAAAGAGTTCGGGCGGAGGTGTGGGTGGATGTTTTTCAAATTCCGTGTTGGAATGAGAAGGTTGCTGGGAGGGGACGGTGGGGGCTTGCACTTGGCAAGGGAGTCAAAGAAGGAATGATCTTTAGAGAAAGTGGATAGAGGTGAGGAGGGAAACACATCTTAGTTGGTGGGGTTCATTTGCAGCTGACGGAAATACGGGAGGATGGCATGACGTCTACCGAGGTTGCTGGATTTTAAAGTGATTTAGAAGGGAGCTCTGTCGTCGTCATAGTTTGAGGGATGGGTTTTTGGAGCCGAGTTGAGGAAAGTGGATGAGATGAGCTGGAAGGCATCATCGACCACGTGCTGGGAGAAAATGCCTCGCCACTGATTCAATCTCCTCCCTGGCAATTGTTTAAGTCTGAAAAGACACGTCATAACCATGGTGATATTATTGACTTCGTGATGTGTTATTAACCACATATCCCCATAATCACCATGTCAGCCTACTTACACTTCATTAACATCACTAACTCTTCCACGTCTCTGCTCTTCTGCAGCTCAATCTCAAATCCATTCGTTTGGACGACACGGTCGTAATACACATTCATCCGTCCTTTCAAATTCCCACCCTGCTGTGGTGCTCGTGAGGCAAGGAATAGGGAGAGAGAGCAGTTGAACACGTGGCCACAGGGATGGTGCAGGAGGGAGGGTTTTGGATTCTTGGATATTTGGGGCTCTTTCTGGGGTAGGTGGGACCTCTAAAAGCGGGTTGGTCTTCATCTGAACCAGAGGGTTACCAATATCCTGGTGGGATATTCGCTAAGGCTATTGGGGTGTGTTTAAACTAGTCCAGCAGGGGGGCAGGGACAGGAATGGGAGTTGCAGGTTCCAGGATTTAGATGTTTCAGTAAGAACAGAGAAGAATGTAATAGAGGGGGGAGGTGTGGCATTGTTGGTCAAGGACAGTATTACAGTTGCAGAAAGGATTTTTGGGAACTCGCCAACTGAGGTAATATGGGCTGAAGTCAGAAACCGGAAATGAGATGTCACCCTGTTGGGAGTTTTCTATAGGCCTCTGAATAGTTCCAGAGATGTAGATGAAAGGTTAGCAAATATAATTCTCGATAGCAGTGAGAGAGACAGGGTAGTTGTCATGGGGACTTCAACTTTCCAAATATTGACTGGGAACACTATCGTATGAGTACTATAGATGGGTCAGTTTTTGTCCATGTGTGAAGGAGGGCTTCTTGACACAGTATGTAGATACGCCAACAAGGGGCGTGGCCACATTAGTTTTGATACTGGGCAATGACCAGGCCAGTTGTTAGACTTG
>NW_025209737.1:0-1917 GCF_004010195.1 Chiloscyllium plagiosum
TAGCGAGGAGGACTCAAATATTTCACTGTGCGTCGAATTCCACAAATTCACAACCCTCTGGGTGAAAAGGTTCCTTTGCAATTCGGAGAAAATTGTTATCCCCCAGGTTTTGAGGCTCTGTCATCTTGTCCTCCTTTCAACCGCCAGCGGAAACATCCTCTGTACTTATATCTTGCACATTCCCTTCAGATGTCTCTGTAAGAATCCGCATCATTCTTCTAAAATTCAAATAATCTAATCCAGTTTCCACAGTGTAATGTAATCTGTAATCTGTAATCCCAGTCGAGATGTGGTGTTGGAAAAGGACAGCGGGTCAGGCAACATCCAATGAGCAGTAGAATCAATGTTTTGCGGATAAACCCTTCGTCAGGAATGAGGCTTGTATGCTGGAGGGTTTGAGAGATAAATTGGAGCGGTGGGGTTGGGTGAAGGTAGCTGGTAGCGCAAGAGTTTGATGAAGGTGGGGATGCGGGGATAGGTCATACAGAAGGCTGGAATGGATAATTGGAAAGACAATGGACAGCTTAAGAGGTTTGTGCCGAGTTGGGGGATTTGGACTGGGATAAGGTGGAGGAGGGGAAATAAGGAAACTGGTGAAATCCACATTAATGCTGTATGGTTGCAGGGTCCCAAGGCGGAAGATGAGTAGTTTTACTTCCAGGCGTCGGTGGTTAGGATTTAGCAATGGAGCGGCCCCAGGACCTGTATGTCCTTGCTAGAGTGGGAGGGGAAGTTGAAATGCTCAGCCACGGAGCAGTGGTTTTTGATTGTGCGGGTGTCCATTAAATGTTATCCATAATGATCCGCAAATTGGCGTTCGGTCTTCTTGATGTAGATTAGACCACACCTGGTGCAACGGATGCAGTAGGTGACATTAGTGGAGGTACAGGCACATTTCTGTCAGATATGGAAGCATCTTTCCCAGATACCTTCCATCCAATCCTATCTTCTTCCCATTTATGTCTCAGCTCCCTGGCCCACAGGCCTCATTCCTGATGCAGGGATAAAGCCTAAAATATAGATTCTCCTGCTACTCAGATGCTGGCTGTCGTGCCGTGCTTCTCAGCACCACAATCTCGACTCTGACCTCCAGCATCTGCAGTCCTCACTTTCTCCTGGATTAAACTCACAATCCATTTAGTCTCTCATCATAAGCAAACCCTCTCAAATGCGGAATCAACATTGTCACATTCCTAGGCATCCCATCTAGTGCAAATGTATCCTGTCCCAAGTAAGGAGAACAAACCTGCACGCCGTAATCCAGGTTTGGCCTTACAAGCACCCTTTACAGCTGCAACGTAAGATGCCCTGTTGTTAAACTCCATCCTTTTGGCAATGATGGAAATAGACGACTTCACATTTGTTAACGTTGCACTCCATTTGACTAATCATTTTACCCAACTGTGTCCCTCTGAAGCATTTCGCAGTACTCTGCACATTTTGCTCTACAACTGATCTGAGTGTTGTCTGTACACTTTGACAAAGTACACGTGCTTACCAACTTCAACTCATCCATTTAAATTGTGAATAATTGCGGTTCAAACAGTGATTTCCGAGGCACAACTCTAGTCAATGATCACCGACCATAAAAGCTGTGGTGGGAGAATGAGCAATGTTGCTTGTACTAACATGAGTGCCGGATAAAAGTTCTATTTAGATCAGGGCCTAGATGCTTGATGGATGAGTGGGACAGTCGAGGTCAGTATGAGAGGGCTGATTCTTGCGTAGGAAACCGTAGGTCTGGGATTACAGTGGTGATAGCTAAACAGAACAGTGATGGTCAATGGGTATATTGGTGAAAAGTGACCGGGACAGCGTAGATCAATGATAATGCAACTGATACGTGAACAGGATAGCAGGAGCTCGTGAATGCAGTTGTGATGTTTGAAGGTGACACCGAGGTCAATGAGCACAGGT
>NW_025209737.1:2095-5605 GCF_004010195.1 Chiloscyllium plagiosum
CCTATTCAATACCCATCCAGATACATAATTGTACCAGCTGCCGCCCCTTCTTCTGGTAGCTTATTCTATGCACGTACCATCCTATGCGTGAAAAAGGTGCCCCTCAGCAATCTGTTTTTATCTTTCCCCTCTTACCCTAAACCTATGCCGTCTTCGCTATGTGACCTTTGCCATATGGCTATCTCTGTACTGCGTTAAAATGTCGGAAGTGATTTTGGCACGTTTCGTGTTATTCAATTTCCTGCAATCTAGTACAGGTAACTAAAGGGATCTAAAGACCAAAAACTAAAATGGAATAGACTATGGGATTCGGCTCGAGTTTCCGTCAAGTTTTCCAGGAAAATCAGGAATGTGGATTTTAATTTTTTGAGAACAGTGGTGGCAGCTTTGAGTGCCTGAGCAGACATCGGGTAAATAGAAGCTTCATCGGCACAAATGTCGTTTAAATTGGGAAAGTCGCCGATTCACAAAGTGGGGGCCGTTGGAATGAAGCAGTCACAATGAGTGTCATTCCTGGTTGTCCTTCTTGAAAACATGACGGCCGTTGCTCACGTCCGTGTTAACATCACGATCCTAGAGCATAAGTGCTTGGCCTGCGGGCAGAGCGAGTGGTACAATGGACAAACCGCCTGACCCGCGATCAGGGGATTTTAGGGTTGAATCCTACCTGACTCGAGGGCAACCTGCACATTTGTTATTCCTACACATGGATTTTGTTTTTACTATTCTGAATCTGAAATGATATTTGAAGTCCTGATCGACAGGAATGAGAATCCTTTCTGTAAATGTTGAGAACATCAGAGTCAAGATTCTAGCAACATCACAGGTGGTAAATCTGAAATAGTCGCACACGTTGCTTGTGGGCATCTTCCCATTTCCCAATCCCTGCTACACAATCACGGCCACTCCGAGGAAGGACAAGGAAACAGAATTAATAGCCTTTTCTCAGCTTTGAGAATCTTCAGAAACGCTTTGGAAAGCGAATCCAAAGAGAATAAAGGGTAAACTGTCAAAAGTGTCGGGACTATGGAGAAACCTTTCCCTTCTTTGAGAGGCTGGCACATTGACACTGATGTTCACGGTGCCATTAATCGATCCACGGCATTGAAAGGACTCCTGTCACTGATGCTCTCTTTTTGCTGTTATCGTTGTCAGAAACAAAAATCCCTCTTTCCATGATCGTGAATCGGGCGAGGACCACGGCAGTCCAAGCTTCGAATATAAACCACTGGACCATCAGGGATGACTGGAGAAGAGCGATGCACGAATGGAGTAAAAACCATCAAACTACTTGTACGTGATGCTGCTAGAAACGAAGACTTGATTATCCTTTACCCATTTTTCATCATGTAACCTTGTATACCTGAGCATCACAAATTCACATCTGAATACCTCGGATTTTGATGTGGATTTTACCTTTTGCTACACTTTCAAACGGTGAGCTTCAGATTCAATCACCCTCCGGATGATAAGCTTTTACTGCATATCTACTCAATTCTTTCTGCCTCTTATCTTAAATCAGTGTGGCCTGGGAATCGATCAAGATGAAAGGTATCTTTCAGTCGAACCTATCCATAGCCCTCATCACCGTACAAATCCTAATCATGTGATTGTTTAGTGGTAGATTTCTCTCCCGACACGCGGGAGGAACTCGTTCAGTTCCCAGCCAAAGCATTACAATATCGTTTTGGGGGTGCCAAGGTGGCTCAAGGGTTAGCACTGCTGCCCCACAATGCCAGGGACTCGGTTTCAATTGCACGCTCAAGTGACTGTCTTTATCCAGGATACAAATGCGACAGGAAAGGTAGAAGGGGAGGCAAGAGAGGAGAGGGAGTGGCATTTTTGATAAGGGATAGCAATACAGCTGTGCTGAGGGAGGATATTACCGGAAATACTTCCAGGGAAGTTATTTGGTTGGTATTGAGAAATAAGAAAGGGATGATCACCTTACTGGGATTGTATTATAGACCCCCCAGTAGTCAGAGGGAAATTGAGAAACAAACTTTTAAGGAGATCTCAGCTATCTGAAACAATAATAGGGTAGTTATGGTAGGGGATTTTAACTTTCCAAACATCGACTGGGACTGCCTTAGTCTTAAAGGTTTAGACGGAGAGGAATTTATAAAGTGCGTACAAGACAATTTTCTGATTCAGTATGTGGATGCACCTACGAGAGAAGGTATAAAAATTACCTACTTTTGGGAAACAATGTAGTGCAGCTGACTGAGGTGTCAATGGGGGAGCACTTTGGGGCCAGAGACCATAACTCTATTCGTTTAAAAATGTGATTATAAAAGGATAGACCAGATCTAACAGTTGAAGTTCTAAATTGGAGAAAGGCCAATTTTGACGGCATTATGCAAGAACTTTCGAAAGCTGATTGGAAGCAGATATTTGAAGGTAAAGGGACGGCTGGAAAATGGGAATCATTCAGAAATGAGATAACAAGAATCCAGAGAAAGTATATTCCTGTCAGGGTGAATTGGAAGGCTGGTAGGTATAGGGAATGCTGGATGACTAAAGAAATTGAGGGTTTGGTTAAGAAAAAGAAAGAAGCATATGTCAGGTATTGACAGGATACATCGAGTGACTCCTTAGAAGAGTATAAAGGAAGTATGAGTGTACTTAAGAGGAAAATCATGAAGGGAAAGGTGACATGAGATAGCTTTGGCAAATAGAATTAAGGAGAAACCAAAGGGTTTTTACATATATATTAAGGACAAAAGGGTAACTAGAGAGAGAATAGGGCTCCTCAAAGATCAGCAAGGCGGCCTTTCTGTGGAGCCACAGAAAATGGGGTGGGATACTAAATGAATATTTTGCCTCAGTATTTATTGTGGAAAAGGATATTGAAGGGAAATAGACGGTGACATCTTGCAAAATGTCCAGATTACAGAGGAGGAAGTGCTGGATGTCTTCCAATGGTTAAAAGTGGATAAATCCCCAGGACCTTATCAGGTGTACCGGGGAACACTATGGGAAGCTATGGAAGTTCTTGCTGGGTCTCTTGCTGAGATATGTGTAACATAGATAGTCACAGGTGAGGTGCCGGAAGGCTGGAGGTTGGTAAACGTTGTACTAGCATTTAAGAGGGGCGAGAAAGACAAGCCAGGGAACTGTAGCCCGGTGAGCCTGAACTCAGTATTGGGCAAGTTGTTGGAGTGAATCCTGTGGGACAGGATGTATATGTATTTGGAAAGGCAAGAACTGGTTAGGGATTGTCCACATGGCTTTGTGCGTGGGAAATCATACTCACAAACTTGATTGAGTTTTTTGAAGAAGTACCAAGGAAGATTGATGAGGGCAGAGCAGTAGATGTGATCTCTATTGACTTTAGTAAGGCGTTCGACAAGGTTTCCCATTGGAGACTGATTAGCAAGGTTAGATCTCATGGAATACAGGGAGAACTGGCCATTTGGATACAGAACTGGCTCAAAGATAGAAGACAGAGGGTGGTGGTGGAGGGTTGTTTTTCAGACTGGAGAACTGTGACCAGTGGAGTGCCACAAG
>NW_025209737.1:6197-13108 GCF_004010195.1 Chiloscyllium plagiosum
GGTGCAAAAATTACCTACTTTTGGGAAACAATGTAGTGCAGGTGACTGAGGTGTCAATGGGGGAGCACTTTGGGGCCAGCGACCATAACTCTATTCGTTTAAAAATGTAATTATAAAAGGATAGACCAGATCGAAAAGTTGAAGTTCTAAATTGGAGAAAGGCCAATTTTGACGGCATTATGCAAGAACTTTCGAAAGCTGATTGGACGCAGATATTTGAAGGTAAAGGGACGGCTGGGAAATGGGAATCATTCAGAAATGAGATAACAAGAATCCAGAGAAAGTATATTGCTGTCAGGGTGAATGGAAGGCTGGTAGGTATAGGGAATGCTGGATGACAAAAGAAATTGAGGGTTTGGTTAAGAAAAAGAAGGAAGCAGGATTTTGACAGGATACATCGAGTGACTCCATGGAAGAGTATAAAGGAAGTATGAGTGTACTTAAGAGGAAAATCATGAAGGCAAAGGTGACATGAGATAGCTTTGGCAAATAGAATTAAGGAGAAACCAAAGGGTTTCTACATATATATTAAGGACAAAATGGTAACTAGGGAGAGAATAGGGCTCCACAAAGATCAGCAAGGCGGTCTTTCTGTAGAGCCACAGAAAATGGAGTGGGATACTAAATGAATATTTTGCATCAGTATTTGTTGTGGAAAAGGATATTGAAGGGAAATAGATGGTGATATCTTGCAAAATGTCCAGATTACAGAGGAGGAAGTGCTGGATGTCTTCCAATGGTTAAAAGTGGATAAATCCCCAGGACCTGATCAGGTGTACCCGGGAACACTATGGGAAGCTAGAGAAGTCATTGCTGGGTCTCTTGCTGAGATATGTGTAACATCGATAGTCACAGGTGAGGTGCCGGAAGGCTGGAGGTTGGTAAACGTGGTGCTAGCATTTAAGAAGGGCGAGAAAGACAAGCCAGGGAACGATAGCCCGGTGAGCCTGAACTCAGTGTTGGGCAAGTTGTTGGAGTGAATCCTGTGGGACAGGACGTATATGTATTTGTAAAGGCAAGAACTGGTTAGGGATTGTCCACATGGCTTTATGCGTGGGAAATCATACTCACAAACTTGATTGAGGTTTTTGAAGAAGTACCAAAGAAGATTGGTGAGGGCAAAGCAGTAGATGTGATCTCAATTGACTTGAGTAAGGCGTTCGACCAATTTCACCATGGGGTACTGATTATCAAGGTTTGATCTCATGGAGTAAGGAAGAAATAGTTATTTGGATACAGAACTGGCTCAAACGTAGAAGACAGAGGGTGGTGGTGGAGGGTGGTTTTTCAGACTGGAGAACTGTGACCAGTGGAGTGCCACAAGGATCGGTTCTGTGCCCTCTACTTTTTGTCATTTGCATAAATGATTAGGATTCGTGCACAAGAGGTACAGTTCGTAAGTTTGCAGCTGGCACCAAAATTGAAGGTGTAGTGGACAGCGAAGAGGGTTAACTCAGATTACAACAGGATCTGGACCAGATGGGCCAATGGGCTGAGAAGTGGCAGGTGGAGTTTAATTCAGATAAATGTGAAGTGCTGCTTTTTGTGAAAGCAAATCTTAGCAGGACTTATACAATTAATGGTAAGGTCCTAGGGAGTGTTGCTGAACAAAGAGACCTTGGAGTGCAGTTTCATAGCTCCTGTGAAAGTGGAGTCGCAGATAGATAGGATAGTGAAGGAGGAGTTTGGTATTCTTTCCTTTATTTGTCACAGTGTTGAGTACAGGAGTTGGGAGGTCATGTTGCGACTGTGCAGGAAATTGGTTAGGCCACTGTTGGAATATTGCGTGCAATTCTGGTCTCCTTCCGATCGGAAAGATGTTGTGAAACTTGAAAGAGTTCACATAAGGTTTTACATGGATGTTGCTAGGTTTGGAGGATCTGATCTATAGGGAGAGGCTGAACAGGCTGTGACTGTTATCCCTGGAGCGTGAGAGGCTGAGAGGTGACCTTATAGTGGTTTATAAAATTACGAGGAGCATGGATATGATAAATAGACAAAGTCTTTTTCATGCGACCGTGGTGTCCAGAACTAGAGTGCATAGGTTTAGGGTGAGAGGGAAAAGATCTAAAATAGACAGAAGGGGCAACTTTTTCACGCCGAGGATGGTACTGGAATGGAATGAGCTGCCAGAAGATGTTGTGGAGGCTGGTACAATTGCAACAATTAAGAGGCATTATGGATGGGTATATGAATAGAAAGGGTTTGGAGGGATAAGGGCCCGGTGTTCGCAGGTGGGAATAGATTGTGATAGGATATCTGCTCGGCGTGGACAGGTTGATCGAAGGGTCTGTTTCCATGCTGAACATCTCTCTGATTCTATGACTCTGTCACTCCTGACAATCTCCCCAGCTCCAAGAAAAACAGCCCGGTCTGTCCATTCTATCTTCATAACCGCAACACTTCAAATAGACAGGACCCGTGTCAATCTCTTCTGCACCATTCTCATTGCTGTCACCTACATGCTATAACATAAAGTTTCAAACTCCACAAAATATGCAAGCCATCGGCGAATGAACAACTGAAATTAAAGATGCAGAAAACCAAAGATATTGCTTTTTTTCCAAAAGAATATCTGCTGCTCAATACTGCATTGCGTCATTTTCCTGAGACTCATGCTCTAATAATCTCTGATACATGTCAGTAAAAGCTGGTCCTTGTGGATTGATCTCAGAACTGTGGCATGGAAATGGTTGGACTTGTTTGAAAGTCTAGATCGGGGACTGTGGCACGTTCACCCAGGAACAGTGACCGCCGCAGTACACACTGAACGGTGTCAATGTGAGCGTTAGATTGTGCATTGCATCAGTGAAATAGGAGGAGTGATGTAAAGGAGATTAATTATTGTTGAGGAAGGGAGATCTCTGAGAATGGGTCAGTTTGAAGCACAGAGATTTGAGAGGGCGGGCCTTTCAAAGAGCAAAACCATCACCTCGAAAAACGTTTTCATATTAAACAATATTCCTTCCAGCGTTTGCTCAGCACAAATTACTTGGAGTAAAAGCAGAATATTCCATCATCCAGATTCGAATGATTTTGCGGCAGCCACAACGCAAACCAACATACCCGATACTACATGGGAAACCAAAATGTAAAAAAACAATGTAGACAGTGTCAGCGGATATGTCAGGAACAACACCACATGCACAATAGGAATACTTGCTAACCAGTGACAGTGATGTGTGAACTCAGAATCTTCACAGCCTCTGGCGACATTGAATTTAACGATTCAGCCCACACTGAATTTTTTGAAGACTGCAATTGTTAGATTTCTACAAAACGTCGAATAAGGAGGGTGCAGCGCACATTATTGAGGAAACCTATTTCTCATAAATAATGTAATTTAATATCGATTACTTCACGAATTTCCTCACTCAACGGAATACGTACTGCTACGGATGATCATATATTCCAATTGCCAGACGCTGAGTCAGAGAAACTGCGAAGGTCAGACCGAGAATACTACAAGCAATGGCGATGGAGATGATTGCACAGATGTGTATCTCGACTGATGCAATCGGGGAATGGGAAATCCTTCTCTGACAGTTTGCAGGTGCGTGAAAGACCGAGCCTAAGAGCTACAACCTCACCTGGAGCAGCTCCTCGTTATATTGAGCAGAGAGCAGTGGGCGAACAGGCTCCTAAATCACCTGGAGCAGCTTCTACTGACATTCAGCAGGCATCATTGGGACACCAATCTGGGAGCTACAAACTCAACAGGAGCAGCTTCTATTGACATAGAGAAGGGAGCATTGGAACATCAGGCTAGGAGCTCCAACCACACTTGGAGAAGCTTCTTTTGACATGGAGCAGGGAGCATTGGGACACAGGCTTCGAGGAAAAGATACTCAGCTACTTTAATCAGAAGTGATTTTTTTTAAGCATGACACATGCTTGTAGATTAAGAGAGTATCTGTCCTAGGAAAATGTCTCAATTATGTGAAAAATCCTGCAAAGATTCCACTCGTGGACGAGCATCTGCGCAGAGAGAAACAGAGGGAATGTTTTCGCTCTGTGACGTTCCTCATCTGCCTGACTCTGCGTTGGGTTAAAATGCAGGATGGGATTTTCAGCTCGTTTCATGTCTTTTGATTTCCTGAAAACACACATTAAAGGAATTTGAACCTCAGAAACTTATCGGGAATGTATGATATTGTGATTTGGCGTGAATTTATGTCGAGTAATGGAGGAAAAATATGCAAGTGGTGTTTATATATCTCAGATCAGCGGTGATCCCATTGAATAGCTGAGCAGACAAAGAGTGAATGGAAACGTCGTGAGGACAAATGTGTTTGCTTTACAAAACTCGCCAATTCGCAAAGAGGATGGTCATTGGAATGAAGCAGTTAACAGTGATTGTCTTTACTGATTTGTTCGACATGTGAACATGACTGCTATTGATCATGTCTGTGTTATCATCACATCTCTGTAGCATGCAAGGCTTCCCTTGCAAACGGCCAGTAGTGCAATGAATAACGTGCCTGATTACGGCATTGTCTGTTCGAGTGCAATGAAGGCTTTTATTGCACTTACAAACACATCCTACTCATTTTTCTGAAGTTGAAAGGACGTTTGAATTCCTAATCTGCAGGAACGAGAATCGCTATTATCAACGTCCCCGAGAACATCAGAATCAATGACCCAGCGTCATCACTGGAGGTGAAGCTGAAAGATTCCCAAACGCTTCTCATGAGCACATTTTCCATTCGCAGAGCCATCGTCCCAATCACAACAGATTCTTCACCATCTAAACTCACGCTTACACTGCTCCACAGAGAAACAAACTTTCAAGCAGACCTCACCCCCATCACTGACCCTGGAGCTTGCAGCCTGGTACTGGGATAAGGAAAATCAGGAAGGATCAGAGGAAGCAAGATTACCTCACACTTAGAGCGAATAACAAGACTCATTCCAGGGGTTGGGAGATAGGTTTATGTTAAACACATACCAACATGACTCCACTGTAAAAGCCACAAGAAAGAAACACAAACCCGCCCAGCTCACTGAGCTACATACACGGAGCTGGCAGCTTTCTGAACCTTGTACCATGCCATGGCCAGGAGTGCACAGTCCAAGACATGTTTGTCCGGATCCAGCGCCTGGGAGAATGGGGATTGTGGTGGGCAATGCGCGATCTGCTATCCATTACACTCTTCAAACTGATTTGTGATAGCTGATTGACCATGATGGGCATAACTGCTCTCTGGTCAGGTACAATGCAGAATGGCAGCTCTCTCTACTGTACCCATTCTCTGAACCTTTCCCTACTCCATTCGCAGTCTTTCCCACACACTGCTGTTGTCCCTTGTTCCTCTGCATTGCCTCGGTTACTTCAGAAACGTGGAAATCCCTGATATGTATGTGACTGCTCCACTATACCATACTCTCTTGCGGTTTTCTTTCCACACACTCTCATCCATTCAGATGTCGGAACTATTACTCGATTCTTGTAGAAAACATGCAAATATCACGTTGAGTTCAGCCGTTTCCTGTTGCAAAAAATTCCACAGGCTTCCAACTCTCTGAGTGAAAACAAAATCTCTTCATCTCCGGTATAATGCTTTCCATCTGCTCCTCTGATTCTATGTGTCTTCCTGACTGTCCTTTCTCTGTATTCAGGATTATTGATGTCCCATTCACTCCACATCCGAGCACTTCTTTTGTCTCTTCGTTTCCGAATTGGCAATCCCCCGGTTTCGCAATACGAAACATTTTAGAAGTGAATTTTTCCCTCCTTCCAACCCTCGTTCCCTTTGTCAACTGTCCTTCCCCCTCTCAATGCCCAGAATCGGCGACATGAACCATTCACCTAGTTTCTGCTATTTCCACCAATTCGTCCACGGCTGTGTCTGTCATGGTATCACAAATATGCATGAAACTTATTATAAAGTGCCATGAGGCTTTCTGCCTCTACTACCCACGTCCAGACAATGAATTCCAGATTCCAATTACGTAAGTGAAAGAAAAACAGCATTTACATCACTTTAGAACGTCCTACACGTTTCAATCGATCTATACCCCTGTGCCCCGTATTGATTCCAGCACCAAGCTGAAAAATTAATTACTGTCTTCCTTGTTGGTGTCCCTAATAATTTTATACATCTCAGTCAGGTTTCCGCAATCTACACTGCTCCAAAGAAACTACCCAAGTCGTACGGTGGCGGTGTGGTTCCCTGCTGATGGAGAAAGATTAGATCCTGCCTTCTGGGTGAAGTATCTGCCAATTTCACCCTAAACCAGAGACTTCAGCAACACTCAGCAGCCCAACACTCGTGAAACATTCAGGACGAAAAGGTGAAACAGAAGCTGTTTACGTTCTGAAATGCTCAGAGACCCGTCAGTCACAGCCCAACTCCCTCTATCCCACTCGCTAAACCTCACTCTACCCCACTCTGCCACGCTTCCTCTCTCTCCACCCCCACTCTCGCTGTTCCTCGTCAACCTCCCAATTTCACTTTCTCTGTCTCGACATCCCTACCTCTCTGTGTCTCTCCCTCCACTTCCAACTCTCTCTCGACCGCCCCCACTATCTCTGTCTCTCTTCAGTTCGCCCCAATCTCTCTACCTTGTCCGGTTCTCTTTCTTTCTCTCCAACATCTCCCCCAATCTTTCTCTCTATTCTCCACTCCCACTCTCCCCTTCCTACCACCATCGCTCTTTCTCACAATCTCTTTGTAAACCTTATTTTCTCGACACCCCTCCGTCTCTGTATCTTATTTTTGCCAAAATCCAACTCTCTCTCTATCTGCTGCCTCTCTATCTCTCTCGACACCCCATAATTCTCCCTCATTCTCTCTCATCTCCTCCAACAATCTGTCTGTGCATCCCTCCCACTCTCTCTATACATCTTCCTCACAGTCTTTCTCTATTCCCGTCTCATTCTCTCTCTCTCTCTCTCTCTCTCTCTCTCT
>NW_025209737.1:13297-17349 GCF_004010195.1 Chiloscyllium plagiosum
TGTGTGTGTGTGTGTGTATGTGTGTGTGTGTGTATGTGTGTGTGTTTGTGTATATGTGTGTGTGTGTGTGTGTGTGTGTGTGGATCAGTGTGTCTGACTTGGTTTTTCCCTGCTACGTGTCTCTCTTCTTCACAATCAATCATGCAGATTTGAACTATTAACAATGCTGCTGCCATTCTATAATCCCGGCATACTACCTAAACATTATCAATAATTCAATCCATGCTCCATGTGTGGTTTAGTTTCCCCTGAAAGTGTGATTAAATTTCGAACTCTTTCACCGTTGGCATAGAACGTAAACGTTATTGCAATCTCGCCAGTTGTCCAATTGGAGCACGGTGTCTGCCAACAATATGAGTTCCTCACCAAACATCAACGGATGCTGCATAAAAGGTGGAAGGAAGATGGAGACGAGACATCATTCAGTCACTTTCTCAATTTATAGAATCGTAGTCATACAGCAGAGAACTAGATCATACTGTCCAACCAGTCTGTGCAAAACAAAGCCCCAACCTAAACTACTCCCATCTGTCTCCTACGGGACCATGTCTCTCCAAACAATTATTCCAATGTCTTTAAAGGTAGTAATTGCACCCACAACCTCCACTTCCTAGGGAAATTCATTCCACACGTGAAGTGATCTGTGTGAAAAGTGCCCCTCGTGCCTTTTTAAAGTCTCATCTTTAAATTGTGTGAACCTAATCTTCAAATCCCTCATTCTCGGGAAAGGACTGTACCATTAATACTTTTTTGTGCCTAATTAATTTTGTAAAATTATTGATGATCGCCTTTCAACCTCCTATACTCCAGTGAATAGATGCCTTCTGAACTCTCTCATTGCAAGAATTTCCTTCCTAAAACAGGACGATGGCAACTGAACACTTTTTCTTCCAGAATAGGTCTCACCAAAGACCAGATTAGAATGGTGATGGAAAAGCAGAACAGGTCAGGCAGCATCCGAGGAGCAGGAAAATTGACGTTTCGGGCAAAAGCCCTTCATCCAGAATACAGGCAGGGTACCTGCAGAGCCTCACCAATGTCCAGGCAATCCCAACGTAACTTCACAACTCCGACACTCAAAGGACTGAACCATGAGGCGAACGTAGTGGACGCCTCTTCTTACTACCCTGTGGGGCAAACTTCAGCAATTTTTCACTGGGATCCAGTATCCCTCTGTTCTGCAACACGACAAAAACGCTTCCCATTAATTGTATAATCCTGGCCTTGTTTGTTTTTCAGATTACAATGTTGAGAAGTTGAGTTTGTAAAGTGACAAAGTGGAAGGGAAAGAGAGGGAGAGATGCAATCAGAAAATATTACTCAAAATGGTTAAAAATCAGGGCGGGTTCGTACTCTGCTTGTGGAGTTCGACTGTATCCCAGGAAAACGAGAGGACTGCAGATACTGGAAAGTTAGAATTGAAAAGTATGACGATAGAAATGGCACAGCATTTGACATTCCTGACGAAGGGCTTATGCCCGAGACATAAACTCTCCTCGCATGCTGACTGACCCGCTGTGTTTTTCCAAGGCCACATCTTTCAATACAAAACGGATTTTGCCACGTGGTGAATTCTGTGTTTCCAGGCCCGTTGGCCCAACAACTCGACAGTGACTCACCGAAAAGTAAGCCACCAAACCCCATTCTCATACCCTGCTTACCTATTTTTACACCTGACAAACGCCCCAAACCTAGTCATCCCTGAACACAATGGGCAATTTAGCATGGCTAATTCTTCTAATCTGCCCATCTCTGGATTGTGTGAGTAAACCCACGGAGGCGCGGGGAGAATGTGCAAACTCCTCAAGGACAGTTGCCATAGGATGGAATGGAATCCAGAGCCCTGGCACTGCGAGGGCACAATAATAACCAGTGGGACCCAGTGTCAAATATGCAAACAGCTTTGTCCATTTCCGATCAAAACATAAACAAGAGCAGAATCTACCATGATAATAAACAGAAACATTGTCATTCCTGACAGACAGTCGGTGAATTGGAAACCTGCAGCTTCACCTCCTCAGTTTCTCCGACGTGTGTTTTTCTATTACAGACAACTTTTTGCTCCGTTACTGAATATACACCAGCAGCTGTGTAAGTGTAGAGTCATATTTCTTGGAATTAATTCTCATGATCAGGTTCCCAATTCTGTCTTATGATGCTCACATATTCAGAGTTCCTGGGGAGTAGGAAACTGTTCTGTCTGCGGTACCAGGCTTTCTGGGTGATCAGCGCATGTTCGAGTGCATCAGCATAATTGCTGTTGGAGCTGTCCAGGATGTGTCTGGATGATCAGAGGGTAAGCTGGTCCTCCAGCCAATGGAAGTGCATGGAGGACGGCACTGTTGTGTTGCGCTGGAACGGCTGGTCTCCCATCCAATGTAGTAAATGGATGGTCCTCCCAGTTTCCAATTTCCTCCCTCTGTCTGACTCTCCCATTCTCTTACCCTATCCCTCTTTCTGCCTGCCTCTCTCCCTTTCCATCTGTCTGATTTTCCCTGTCCCTCGGTCTCACTCTCTCCCCCTCCTCTCCCTCTGACTGATCCTACTTATGGAGGACTCTCTGTCTCTGTCTCTGTCTCCATCTGTCGGATTATCTCTTCTTCCATCTCATTCTCTCCCCACCTATCCCTCTTGTTGACACTCACTGTTTCTCGCTCTCCCTCTGTATGTCTCTGTCTCTGTTTCCATCTCCCTCTCGATGTCTCCCTCTCCTCTCCATTTGGTTAGCACTCTCCCTCTTTCTCTGCCTGACTATATCTCTCTCCCTCTCCCTCTGCTTGACACATTCTCTCACTCTCCTTCTCCGAATGTCTGGCTCTGTCTCTCTGTCACTCTGTTTCTCTCTCTCTCTCCCCCTCTCTCCCTCTCGCTCTCCCTCCCTCTCCTGCTGTTTGAAACTGTCTGTCTCTACTTCACACACACACACCCTCCCGTTCTGTCTGACTCCCACTGCCCTCTCGCTCTCTCTCTCTCTGTCCCTCCCTCTGTTTGACTATCTCTCTCTCTCTTTCGCTCTCTCACTCGCTCCCTCTCTCCCCCGCCTCTTCAGGGGTCTGAAACTCTCTCATCCCTCCCTGTCTCTCGCTGTCTGGCTCTCACTTTCTTCTCCTTATGTTTGTCTGATTCTCACTCTCTCACCTCCTCACCCTCTGTCTCACTCACTCTATTTCTCCTCTCCCTCTCCCCGACTCTCTCTCCATCCCTGTCTTCGTTGGTCATTGTCACTCTCACTCTGCCTGACACACCCTCCCACCCTTCCTTCTCTCTGATTCTTACTCCTTCAATATCCCTCTGCATGAGTCTATCACAATCCCTCTGTTTCCTTGTGACACACTATCCCTCTCCTTAACCTTCTTTCATACGCTTTCTCCCTCTCCCTCTCCCTCTCTCCAACTTTCTCTTCCCATTTATCCTCTGTCTGCCTCTGTCTGACTCTTTCTGACTCTCTGCCTCTGTCTGACTCTTACTGTCTATCGCTGCCTCTGTCTGAATCTCTGTTTCACTCTCTGATTCTGCCTGTCTCTCCCTTTCTCTATCTCTCCCCCCTTTCTCCCCCTTACTGCCCCTCCCACTCTCTGATCGATGGATATATGAAGAGGACGGGTTTGGAGGGATACGGGCCAGATGCTGGCAAGTGGGACTGGACTGTTGGGATATCTGATCGGGTTAGACTGAAGGGTCTGTTTCCATGCTGTACATCTCTATGACTCTGTCTTCCTCCCATTATTTCCAATTCTCTCTTTCTCTGGCTATCCCCCCTCTCTCTGACTCTCTCTCCATCCCTCCCCCTCAGTCTGATGCTCACTCCCTCTCTGTCAGCCTGACGTCTCTCCTCTCCCTCTGTTTTTAGCTGTCTCCCTCTCCAGCTCGCTCTCACACTCTTCCCCTTTGCTGTTTGTGTGCATGTGTCTCTCTCTATCTCCCTTTATCTGACTCTATCTGTCGCTCCCCTCTCCCTGTGTCTGACACACTCTCTCGCCCTCTGCCTCACTCTCTCCCGATCCCTTTCCTTCTTCCATCTGTATGACTCTCACTTTCCTCTCCTTATGTCT
>NW_025209738.1:0-5171 GCF_004010195.1 Chiloscyllium plagiosum
CCTACCAACGGAAACATCTTCCCAACGTCCACTGGGTCCAGGCCATTCAGTATTCTGTGTGTTTCAATTAGATCTCTCCTGAGTGTGGGCCTGTTAGTCAGCATGAAGCAGAACCTTCAGGATGAGGTATAACAGGGATTAGGTTTGGCAAATGGAAAGAGAGTATGTGGGATGGAGATTTTCAGCTTCTAGGGAATAAGAGAGGAAAGAGAATTCATTATAAATTAGAATTGTTCAGGTGGGCCAATGGGCCAAGGAGTGGCAGATGGAGTTTTATTTGAGAAATGAGAGGTGTTGCATTTTGCAGCTGTATAAGACATTGTTTAGGCCACTTTTGGAATACTGTGTTCGGTTCTGGTCTCCCTGCTATAGCAAAGAGGTTGTGAAACTTTGGAAGTGGTTGGAGAAGATTTACAAGGCTGTTGCCATGCTTGTGACCTACAGTGAGAGGCTGAAGAGGCCAGGGATATTTTCCCTGGAGAATTGGAGGCTATGGGGGTGATCTTACAGATGTTTATGAGGGGCATGGATAGGGTAAATACCCAAGCACTTTTTCCCAGGGTAGGGGAGTCCAAAACTAGAGGGCATATGTTTGAGGTGAGAGGGGAATGATTTAAAAGGGACAAGACCGGCAAGGTTTTCATGCAGTGGATGGTACATGTGTGTAACAAACTACCAGATAATGACAACATTTAAAAGGCATCTGGATAGGTACATGAATAGGAAGGATTTAGAGGGATATGGCTCAAATGTGACTAGGTTAATTTAGGATATTTGGTTGGCATGACAAGCTGGGCCGAAGGTTCTGTTTCCATGCTTTATAACTCTAATCAGCTTTGCTGAAAGCAGAAGAGTCATAGCACTTTCAGAGCATCTTTCAAAGATGTTTTTCCCTTACTGGGAGTAATAGACAATGGGTGCAGGACTAGGCCATTCTGCCCTTTGAGCCTGCACCACCATTCAATATGATCATGGCTGATCATCCTTAATCAGTATCCTGTTCCTGCCTTATCTCCATAGCCCTTGATTGCACTATCCTTGAGAGCTCTATCAACTCTTTCTTAAATGAATCCAGAGACTGGGCCTCCACTGCCCTCTGGGGCAGAGGATTCCACACAGCCACCAATCTCTGGGTGAAGAAGTTTCTCCTCATCTCTGTCCTAAATGGTCTACCCCGTATTTTTAAGTTGTGTCCTCTGGTTCGGCACTCGCCCATCAACGGAAACCTGTTTCCTGCCTCCAGAGTGTCCAATCCTTTAATAATCTTATATGTCTCAGTCAGATCCCCTCTCAGTCTTCTAAACTCAAGGGTATACAAGCCCAGTCGCTCCAGTCTTTCAGCGTAAGGTAGTCCCGCCATTCCAGGAATTGACCTCGTGAACCTACGCTGCACTCCCTCAATTTTCTTTCCTCAAATTTGGAGACCAGAACTGCACACAATACTCCAAGTGTGGTCTCACCAGGGCCCTGTTCAGCTGCAGAAGAACCTCTATGCTTCTATACTCAATCCCTCTTGTTATAAAGGTCAGCATGCTATTAGCCTTCTTCACTACCTGCTGTACCTGCATGCTTACCTTCATTGACTGGTGTACAAAAACACCCAGATCTCTTTGCACTGCCCCTTTACCTAAATTGATTCCATTTAGGTAGTAATATGCCTTCCTGTTCTTGCCACCAAAGTGGATAACCATACATTTATCCACATTAAACTGCATCTGCCATGCATCTGACCACTCACCTCACCTGTTCAGATCACCTGTAATCTCCTAACATCCCCCTCACATTTCACCATGCTACCCAGTTTAGTATCATCAGCAAATTTGCTAATGTTATTACTAATACCATCTTCTATATCATTAATATATATTGTAAAAAGCTGCGGTCCCAGCACTGATCCCTGCGGTACCCCACTGGTCACTGCCTGCCATTCCGAAATGGAGCCGTTTATCACTACTCTTTGTTTCCTATCAGCCAAGCAACTTTCAATCCAAGTTAGTACTTTGCCCCCAATACTATGCACCTTAATTTTGCTCACTAACCTCCTATGTGGGACTTTATCAAAAGTTTTTTGAAAGTCCAGGTACACTACATCTACGGGATCTCCCTCGTTCATCTTCAGAGTTACATCCTCAAAAATTTCCAGAAGATTAGTCAAGCATGATTTCCCCTTCATAAATCCATGCTGACTCTGACCTATCCTGTTACTACTATCCAGATGTGTCGTAATTTCATCCTTTATAATAGACTCCAGCATCTTTCCCACCACTGAGGTCAGACTAACTGGTCTATAATTTCCTGCTTTCTCTCTCCCACCTTTCTTAAAAAGTGGTACAACATTAGCCACCCTCCAATCCGCAGGAACTGATCCCGAATCTATCGAACTCTGGAAAATAATCACCAATGTATCCACGATTTCTCGAGCCACCTCCTTCAGTACCCTGGGATGTAGACCATCAGGCCCCAGGGACTTATCAACCTTCAGACCTAACAGTCTCTCCAACACCAAATTCTGGCAAATATAAATTCCCTTAAGTTCAGGTCCTTCAGCTACTGTTACCTCAGGGAGACTGCTTGTGTCTCCCCCAGTGAACACAGATCTGAAGTACTAATTCAATTCTTCTGCCATTTTTTTGTTCCCCGTAATATATTCCCCTGTTTCTGTCTTCAAGGGCCCAATTTTAGACTTAACCATTTTTTTGCCTTTTACATACCTGAAAAAGCTTTTACTATCCTCCTTTATGTTTTTGGCCAGTTTACCTTCGTACCTCATTTTTTGTCTGTCTATTTCCTTCTTAGTTATCCTCTGTTGTTCTTTAAAAGCTTCCCAGTCCTCCATTTTTCCCACTTATCTTTGCTATGTTATACTTTTTCTCTTTTAACTTTATATGTTTCTTAACTTCCCGCATCAGCCATGGCCACCCATACCTCCTCCTGGGATCTGTCTTCCTTTTTGGAATGAACTGATCCTGCATCTTCTGCATTATACACAGAAATATCTGCCATTGTTCCTCCACTGTCATCCCTGCTAAGGTATTGAACTTTGGCCAGCTCCTCCCTCATAGCTCCAAAGTTCCCTTTATTCAACAGAAATATTGTCACTTCCGATTGTACCCTTTCCTTCTCAAATTGCAGATTGAAGCTTATTGTATTATGGTCACTACTTCCCAATGGCTCCTTCACTTCGAGGTCCCTGATCAATTCTGGTTCATTGCACAGAACAAGTTACAGTGAAATCTATAATTTGTGGGACAGCAACTGAGTGAATGAGTACATCCAGAATTTTAGTGGAAAGTGGGAATTCATTGCACTGTGGGGATTAAGTGCTTTCAGGTTTATCGGCAGTAAGTACCGTGTGCTGAGTGGGGAGCTGAGTGAAGGGTTAGGTGGGTTCTTGTTTTAAACTGCTCATTTCTTTCAGCCTCCAGCATTGTATTTCCACTGCTGTCCATCAGAAGGAGTGAATCAGTCACTGTTATTATTAGAAACCTTACGGTTTTCAATACCTCATTGTTTCCTGAGCATTTTAAAGTTTACTGACAGCAGCGGGGTTTGGGCCGTATTCACTGGAAACGATGAAGCAGACAGATAACACACATACGAGAGGGCAGGGTGGGACTTGTCTTTTGATTTGGTGGAAGATGGGAGGTTCTGCGCGCTGTGATCCGTAGCAAACACGACTGCAGTAAATCATTCAATCTCTACAGTGTGGAAGTAGGCCATTCAACCCCTCTGAAGAGCATGCCATCCCGACCCACGCCCACCAGCTCCCTGCCCTGTCTAGTAGTTTCTGCTGGGGGATGAGACTCGGCCATAAAATTAGGAGGAATAGATTTAAGGTAGAGATGAGGAGGAGCTGTTTTTCCCGGAGAGTAGTTAATCTGTGAAGGCTGAGGGTGGATTGGCCATGCTAAATTGCCCCACATGGTCCAGGGATGTGCAGATTAGGGTGGAATCGCCATGTTAAATTACCCATAGTGCCCAGGTATGTGCAGGTGAGGTCTATTCGGGGGGTAAATATCGGGCAGGAGGGGAAGGGGAATGGATGTGGGTGGGTTACCCTTCAGAGGGTCGGTGTAGTGTCATTGGGCCGGGTGACCTGCTTCTACATTGTGCGGATTCTCTGAAGGGAAAGGATTTTTGCAAACTGCGCAGGGCAGTGCGGGCCGTTAGTCCGGAGCAGGCGCAGTGCAGAGCCGCCGTTCGTCCCGACCCTTCGTCTCGTCACGACCCGTCTCGTCGGTCGTCGCTCGACACTTGCTCCTCCCACTGTCCCGGTCTCGCTCCGCCCTCTCTCTCTCCTCTTGTCCCCGCTGCTCGCCCCTCCCCTTCCTGTCTCTCCCTCCGCCGCCTCGACCCAACGATGACGTCACAACGCGGAAGTGGCACTGCTCGGTTCAGAGTAAAACCCTTTCGCTGGGCAACTCTTCACTCTAAGAGGGAGAAAATCTGTTCACTGGTAGCAACTGGAGTGAATCCTGGGAGGGCGCAGACTCTGCAAACTCAGATATGTGTCTTAATTGCCCGGGTGAGGAGGGACAGAGGGATAGGGTGGGGCTGTTTTCCCCAGCCCGCGCCAGAATCTTAGGGTAACCTTATAGAGGTTTATAAAATCATAAGGAGCATGGATAGGGTAAATAGACATGGTCTTTTCCTTGGGGTGGGGGAGTCCAGAACGAGAGGGTGATTGGATTAGGGTGAGGGTGGCGGGGGAGGAGGCGTGGAGATTTAAAAGAGACCTAAGGAGGCAACTATTTCACGAGGTTTGGGCGGGTGTGAATGTGTGTAGTGGAGGCTGGTACAATTACAGCATTTAAAAGGCATTTGGACGGGTGTATCAATACGAACGGTTCAGAGGGACAGGGAGCACGTGCTGGCAAATGTGACTAGATTAATTTAGGCTATCTGGTCAGCACAGAAGAGTTTGACTGAAGGGCCTGTGCCTGTTTCTGTTTCTATGTGTATATGACTCTGGCTTTCCACTAACGTTTGCCACGTCTGTGTGTTCAGTTTCTCTCTCTGGTGTCGGTGTTAATACCTTGGTGTCTCATTATGCTCCCCTTCCCAGGGACATTAACCATTTCTTGAGGTTGTTCCTCAAGAAGCTGAATTGCAGATTCATCCTGAATTGGCACACTTTATTTTGCTTTCCAAATCAGACCTGCTCACTCTCA
>NW_025209738.1:11955-13466 GCF_004010195.1 Chiloscyllium plagiosum
TTTTGAAACAGTTCCTACCACACTGTCGTTAGAATACTGAATGCACTCTCAAACTCTTAACATTCACCTGGACCTGTGTTTTTGTTTTTGCAGCTGTTTATTTATTATTTACATATCTTTGCTACTTAACTCTGTGATCTGCCTGTAATGCTCACAAGACAAAGCTTTTCACTGTATTGCGGCACACGTGACAATAAATCAATTCAGCGGGTCCACACTGGGAGAGGCCCTTCTCCTGCCTCCAGTGCGGAAAGTGCTTTACCCAGCCCTCCAACCTGCTGACCACACCTGCGAGAGACCGTTCTCCTGCCCCGAGTGCGGGAAGGGTTTTGCTGTTTCCTCTCACCTCGTGGCCCACCGGCGGGTCCACACAGGGGAGAGGCCATTCAGTTGTCCCGAATGCGGGAAGGCCTTCAGCAATTCCTCTGCCCTGCTTTGGCACCAGCGCGTCCACACTGGAGAGAAGCCGTTCTCCTGCCCCGAGTGTGGGAAGGGCTTTACCCGCTCCTCCACACTGCTGACCTACCCGCGGGTCCACACGGGGGAGAGGCCATTCAGCTGCCCCGAGTGCAGGAAGGCCTTCAGTGATTCCTCTGCCCTGCTGAAGCACCAGCGAGTCCACACCGTGGAGAGGCCCTTCAGCTGCCCTGAGTGCGGGAAGAGGTTGACATTTTCCCGCAACTTGCGGAAGCACCAGCGGGGGCACCAGCGCTCACAACAATCAGATTCCACCGCTGACATTGCCATGAGTCCCGCCCAGGACTGATTCTCCTGACAGTGGGTGCAGTGGGAGAGTTGGTGCACTGTATTTGCTTTCCATTGGACTGCAACCTCACGGCTCAGGAGTGGCATTGTGACTCAGTGATTAGCACTGCCTCATGGCACCAGGAACCAAGGATCAATTCCACCCTTGGGGCGACTGTCTGTGTGGAGTTTGTGGAGGGTAGGAGAATGGATGAGATAAGAAACCGCTGCCTTTCTTAAGACAAGTCTCCCGGAGAGAAGTTGCTGACTGACTGTCTGATCTGTTGATCCTCACAGTGCCCCATTGCCCTCAGTTAATTGGAGGAGGTCCACACAGATGTACCAAAGCCCCTCTTCGGACAGTGGAAGGAAACCTGTGCAGACAGGGAAAACATGCAAACTCCACACAGTTACCTGAGGCTGGAATTGAACCTGGGTCCCTTATGCTGTGAGGTAGCAATGCAAAGCAGTGTGCCACCCCAATATGTTATAAAACTGGAATAAACCTACTCAGTTGGAAATGTGTCCATACCAAGAACTTACTGTAAATGTTTGGAAGCAAACGTCCACCGGAATTGTCTTTGGGATGGATCCAAAACTAACTTCGTTAATGATTGAAATTACTTTGACCTCTGGAACTGTCTGCCAGAGAGTGTGTTGGAGTCAGATTCAATTATGGATCATTAAACTGAAAAGGAAAGCATAGAACATAGAACATAGAACATAGAACATAGAACAATACAGCACTGAACAGGCCCTTCGGCCCA
>NW_025209738.1:13474-15190 GCF_004010195.1 Chiloscyllium plagiosum
GGGTGGCACAGTGGTTAGCACTGCTGCCTCACAGCGCCAGAGAACCGGGTTCAATTCCCGCCTCAGACGACTGACTGTGTGGAGTTGCACGTTATTCCTGTGTCTGCATGGGTTTCCTCCGGGTGCTCCGGTTTCCTCCCACAGTCCAAAGATGTGCAGGTCAGGTGAATTGGCCATACTAAATTGCCCGTAGTGTTAGGTAAGGGGTAAATGTAGGGGTATGGGTGGTTGCGCTTCGGCGGGGCGGTGTGGACTTGTTGGGCCGAAGGGCCTGTTTCCACACTGTAAGTAATCTCATCTATTATGAGTTTCCTGATTGGGGCTGTTCACTTGCTCCTGTTACCATTTCAGGTTGCTAACTTTTCGTTAGCATCCTGCACATGTTGGGATTTTTTCTCCTTTCTATATCTCCTTGAGTGACTCAGTGACAAATCTAGTTTATGAATTGTTCCTATGATATCTCATGAGAGGGTTTATAATATTCACAGTGTGTCCAAGTGACGAAAAACAAACTGTTCATCTTAAATATTTGATTTTAAACAATGGAAATAAAATTAATGTTTGGAAAACACAACTTGCTGTGTAGTAAGATAATCAGAAATAGGAATGGGAGTAAGTAATTGCCGTTGAGATGCTCTGTCTTTCATTTATCTAAATTCTCTTTCCTGCACTTGTTTTTTCATGACTTCATCTGCTGAAGTGACTACACTCCAAAAGCTTGTGATTTCAACATAAGAGCATAAGAACTAGGAGTAAGAGTCAGCCTTCCGGCCCTTCGAGTCTGCTCCACCACTCAATAAGATCATGACTAATCTTTTCGTGGACTATGCTGCACTTATCTGCGTTTTCACCATATCCTTAATTCTTTTATTTTTCAAAAACGTATCTACTGATTCTAGTGATTGCTGAAGTAATGTCAAATACTTCCCTGGGCAAGGAATTCCATAGATTAACAACCCGCTGGGTGAAGAAGTTTCTTCTCAGTTCAGTTTTAAACCTGCTTCCTCTAATCTTGAGGCCATGCGCTCTTATCCTAGTCTCACCTACCAATGCAACATCCTACTTTTATTTCTTTCATAATTTAATATATTTCTGTAAGATCCCCTCCAAACAAACCTGCTGGACTATAACCTGGTGTCATGTGACTTATGACTAAAAAGTTTGTTATTACGCATCCTCATAGCAGTGGGATTTCAGGGCTCGAAGATAGGGACACTACCACTGCGCCATTAAAAAAAAACCTCTGCAGCAAATAGGCCTTCTTCTATTGAATGAATGGGCAGAGGTTCCTTCTCAACATGGGATACAAATATTATACCCTCAGAGCCCATTACACGAAATTGAGCCCTCTTCGGTTGAATGAATGGATGCGGAGGTGCCACAGTTGAATTGGTTGATAACGTTAAAAATCACATCTTCCACCTGAATATGTGACACTACCGCTATAGCCCCAGAGCCTGTTGCAGTAAATTGGGTCATCTGCTGTTGAATGAATGAACGGGAATGAAAAGGGCGGATACACTGATGTGGTTGTGAAATTCCCAACCAATCCCAAAGCTTGTGGTCGGTACCGACTAATCGGAGAGAGAGATTACAGAAAGTTGGACCAACACGACACGGGATGCCAGCTGCCATTGGTCAGGTGGAGTAAGGTGCGCTCTGATTGGAGGGGACGCGAATGACGCGCGTCACTGAAGGAGGAGACGGAAAGAAGAA
>NW_025209738.1:15657-17353 GCF_004010195.1 Chiloscyllium plagiosum
AAAAAAATTAATGGTGTCATGTCATTTCTGATGTCAGAGTTTGACATTGAATGTGCAGATGTGAATACCAATAAGTTGTGAAAATAAATCAAGAACTTGTGGTTCTAAAAAAAAAGCAGTTCACTGATATTAATGGCATTGTCTCATTTGAGGATGATGATTTGAGTCTGACCAACAAACCGTTTCATGTAGTCACCCAATTTAATTAAAATTTTCTTTAACTTAATTAAAGAAAATAACCCTGGCAGGCTAAAATTTGTACAATTTGTTTATAAGATTTATTTATATGTCCCTTGCTCTCGATGTGGTCTCTGCCACATTGGGGAGACTGGACGCCAACTTGCAGAACATTTCAGGGAACAGCTCTGGGACGCCAAAACGAAACGACCCCACCGCCTTGTGGCTGAACGCTTTAACTCCCCCTCCCAATCCGTCAAGGACACGCAAGTACTCTGGTGCCTTCCCCTCCAAGCTCTAGCTACCTGACGCTTGGAGGAAGAACATCTTGTCTTCTGCCTTGGGACCCACCAACTACATAGGATCAATGTAGATTTCACCAGTTTCCTTATTTCCCCTCCCCTCCCCCCACACCACACACCTTGTCCCAGATCCAGAGTTGAAAAATGTGGTGCTGGAAAAATGCCTCGAGGCCATGCCTCTAGGAATTCCCTGGCTGTTCTCTGGCATGGCACTTATCCACAGATTCTATCAACAATCACATTGACCTGGACCCAATATACCGACCACTGCAGCAGACAGTTGGAACTGACAACCGGAAGTGGCAGAGACAAACCACTATAAATGCTGGAGGAAACATCACAGAAGCGCTTCACAAGAGGATCCCTAGCACTGAGAATGTCACCTAGACAGGGAATGAAACGTCTGCAACAAAAATTCCCAGCTTGGCGAACAGAACCACAACAACGAGCACCCGAGCTACAAATCTTCTCACAAATTTTGAATTGAGCATTGAAGTTGGCACATCCTGTTGCAACTGTCACACATGCCATACAACACAAGGCGTGGTCCTTCTCTGACTTACCATCCCTTTGAATATCAGGGGGAAGACACCCCCTTCAATTGTAACATTCAGGAAAGATGCCTTATTTCAACAAAAATGTGCTGTGCTCACAGATGTTTGGACAGGGAGTTGCAGTCTGGGGTGAAGCTCAATCTTCATTCAGAGAAAGAGAGGAGCAGCAGTAGCTTCAGAAGCTCATGGTCCAACTTGCGCATTCAGACAACAGGGGGGCTCTTCTGGGAATGAAGTAATGTCTCCCCCTTTCCATTCCTTATCCTGGGAGGGAAAGAGAAGGGGGGAAGCACTGTTCACTTGCAGCAACGGGAGGCAGAGAGTATGAATCCAAGCAGGGATCAGACTCTGCAAAAGTCAGTTTCAGTCGGCTTCTTCTGGAATATCGTGTGCAATTCTGGTCTCCCTCCTATAGGCAGGGTGTTGTGAAACTTGAAAGGATTCAGGGAAGAGTCACAAGGCTGTTGCCAGGGTAGGAGGGTTTGAACCACAAGGAGAGGCTGAATAAGCTGGGGCAGTTTTCCCTAGAGCATCGCAGGCTGAGTGTGTGTTTTTTAAAGAGGCTTATGAAAATTGAGGAGTGTGGATGGGGTGAATAGACAAGGTCTTTTCCCTGGGATATGGGGAGTTCAGAACTAGAGGGCATAGGTTTAGGGCGAGGGG
>NW_025209739.1:0-5307 GCF_004010195.1 Chiloscyllium plagiosum
TCAACTTTTAAGTTCGACCTTCCAAAATGCATCACTTCGCATTTATCCAGGTTGAACTCCATCTGCCACCTCTCAGCCCATCTCTGAATCCTGTCAATGTCATGCTGCAGCTTACAACAGCCCTCTATACTGTCAACGACACCTGCAACATTTGTGTAGTCTGCAAACTTGCTAACCCATCCTTCAATCTCCTCACCCAAGTCATTAATAAAAATTACAAAGAGTAGAGGCCCAAGAACAGAGACCTGTGGAACACCACTCACCACTGACTTCCAGGCAGAATATTTCCCTTCCACTACAACTCGCTATAATCTGTCGACCAGCCAATTCTGTATCCAGACTGCTACATTCCCTGTATCCCATTCCTCCTGACCTTCTGAACGAGCCGACCATGGGGAACCTTATCAAATGCCTTTCTGAAGTCCTTATTCACAACATCAACTGCTCGACTCTCGTAGAGACATCCTCAAAGAACTCAATAAGGTTTGTGAGGCATGACCTGCTCCTCATAAAGCCGTGCTGACTGCCTTTAATCAAGCCATGCTCTTCCAGATGGTCATAAATCCTATACCTCACAATCCTTTCTAACACCTTGCAGATGAAAGACGTGAGACTGAATGGTCTGTAATTGCTGGGGATTCCTCTTTTTCCTTTCTTGAAGAGACGAATTACATTTGCCTCCCTCCAGTCCTCAGGTATGACTCCGATGGAGAGCAAGGATGCAAAGATATTCGCAAGCGAGGACAAATCTGGTCTGGCCCTGGCAACTTGTCAATCTTAATGTTTGTCAAAAGTTTCAACACATCAACTTCCTCAATCTCTATCTGTTCCAGCACACTTACCTGCTCCTCAATGGTTTCATTCACTACAAGGTCCATTTTTTTAGTAAAGACAGAAGCAAAAAACTCATTTAGGGCTTCCCCTACCTCCTCATAGCTCTCATGATTTTGTGGTACCCCCTTCAACCTCTGTCTTTCTAATGAAAATAATCCGAATCTACACAGTGTCTCTTCATAGATAGCACCCTCCATACCAGGCAACATCCTGGTGAACCTCCTCTGCACCCACTCCAAAGGATCCACATCCTTTTGGTAATGTGGCGACCAGAACTGTACACAGTATTCCAAATGTGGTCAAACCAAAGTCTCATACAACTGTAATATGACCTGCTAACTCTTGTACAAAAATCCCTGTACGATGAAAGACAGCATGCTGTATGCCTTCTTGACCACTCTACTGACCTGATTTGCTACGTTCAGGGAAAAATGCACATGAACACCCAGATTTCTCTGTACATCAATCTTCCCCAGGACTTTTCCATTTACTGTACAGTTGCTCTTGAATTAAATCTTCCAAAATACTTCACCTCGTATTTGCCTGGACACTCTGACACAATCTGCTACTCCACCAACCTTAGTGACATCGGCAAACTTGCTAATCAGGGCACCTACTCCTTTCTTCAAATCATTTGTGTGTATCACAAACGACAGTGCTGCCATCACGGATCCCTGTGGTCTCCATTTTGAGAAACTCTCTTCCATTGCTACTGTCTGTCTCCTGTTGCCGAGCAAGCTCTGGACGGCATTCGACATCACCTTTTCATCAGATTACCGTGGGGAACCTTACCTAACACCTTACTAACGGCCATGTATATGACATCTATAGCCCTTCTGTCATGAATTAGCTTCGTCACTTCTTCTAAGAATTCTATTAGGTTGGTAAAGCATGACCTTTCCTGCACAAAGTCATCTTGCCTACCACTGATAAGCTCATCTTCTTCCAAATGGGAATAGATACTATCCTTCAGTATCTTCTCCAGCAGCTATCCTACCACTGACGTCAGCCTCACCGGTCTACAATTACCTGGATTATGCCTGCTACCCTTCTTAAACAAGGGAACAACATCAGGAAATTGGCTGCACAGTGGCTCAGTGGTTAGCACTGCAGCCCCACAGCACCAGGAAACCAGGTTCGATTCCAGCCTCAGGTGACTGGCTTTGTAGAGTTTACACGTTCTCCCTGTGTCTGCGTGGGTTTGCTCCGGTTTCCTCCCACAGTCCAAAACGAGCTGGTAAGGTGAATTGGCTATGCTAAATTGCCCACAGTATTAGGTATATTAGTCAGAGGGAAATGGGTCTGGGTGGGTTGCGCTTCAGAGGGTCAGTGTCGACTGGTTGGGCCGAAGGGCCTGTTTCCAAACTTTAAATACTCTAACCCTGTCCTCCAGGACTTCCCCTGTGTTTAATAATGCTGCAAACATATCTGTTAAGGTCCCAGCTATTTCTTCTCTCACTTCCCTGCGTAACCTGAGATAGATCCCATTGGGACCTGGGGACTTGTCCACCTTAATGCCTATTAGAATACCTAACACCTCCCCTTCCTTTTGCTGACTTGACCTACAGTAATCAAATATCTGTCACTAACCTCAACATCCCTCATGTCCCACGCCTCGGTGAAAGTACTCATTAAGAATCTCACCCCATTTTCTCTGACTCCACAAATAACTTTCCTCCTTTGTCCTTGAGTGGGCCAACACTTTCTCTAGTTCCTCTTGCTCCTTATATATGAATCAAAGGCTTTGGGATTTTCATTAACCCGGTTTGCTAAAGATATCTCATGATCCCTGTTAGCCCTCTTAGTTCCACTTTTCAGAGTGGTCCTACATTCCTGACATTCTTCCACAGCTTCGTCTGTCTTCAGTCGCCTAGACCTTATGCATGCCTCCCTTTTCCTCTTTGCTAGTCTCACAATGTCACCTGTCATTCATGGTCCCTAATCTTGCCATTTCTATCCCTCATTTTCACAGGAACATGTCTCTCCTGAACTCTCATCAACCTGTCTGTAAAGCAATAACAGAAATTGCTGGAAAAGCTTCACAAGTTCGTCAGCATCTATGGAGAGAAATCAGGTTTAATGTTTGGAGTTGAGTGACCCATCCTCAGGGGTTTCATTGCACAGTTTATTTTCCCACCGATGTCATCAGACAGGCTGAGCGTTTCCAGAAATATCTGTTTTTGTGACTGATTTACAGCACTTGCATTTCTTTCGATTTCTACAAGATACAAAAATCAGATACTGAGAAAGTCAAACAGGGAAAGTAAGTTTGCCACTCCTCGACTTTGTGTCTCCTTCAGAGGAACAGGTTTATCGATTACTGCGGAGAGTCCAGATAAATTGAATATGCTCTAGCTAGTAAAGCGACCATTGTGTATTGGGTTAAAGTGGGATTGTTAACGGTGGGTGGGGGAGAGTGGGAGATGTGGTGATGATTTCCCCACAGTGGCTTATGGTGATTTGGAGATGCCAGTGTTGGAATGGGGTGTATAAAGTTAAAAAATCACACAATACCATGCCTCACGGCATCCTTGCCTGCAATGTATAAGATAGACAACGTTGGCTGAGTCACATGAGTACCTGCCACGTACACGGTGGGAGGTGTCCCCACCTGTAATGGTGGTATCCACGTCCACACTGTGACATGTCTTGCAGCACCTACCGTGACAGGGTTGTATGGAGTTGTTCTGAAAGCCAGGCAGCTTGCTCCGAATTATGATCTGCTTGAGGTTTGGCAATTGTTTAACGTGAGCAGTGGAGGTGTGGCGAAGGTCTTGGCGAGGTGCTCATCCTCATTGATAATGTGTTGCAGGTCACGAAGTATTTTCGCTCCTGGGAAATACCGTCAGTCGCAGCATGTGTCTGTCTCCTGAGGAGGTCATTACGGTTCCTTGCTGTGGCACGTCGGAACTGGCGGTCGATGAGTTGAGCAACGTACCCCATTCTTATGAAGGCATCCCTGAGTACTTTCAGGTGCCCATCATGTTCCTCCTCATCTGAGCAGATCCGGTGTACACGTTGGGCTTGCCCATAAGAGATGGCTGTTTTAATATGTTTTGGGTGGAAGCTGGAGAAGTGAAGAACATGTTGTCAGTGTACCTGGTGTATAATGTTGGTTGGAGATCCTGCATAGAGAAGAAGTCATGTTCGAATCTGTGCATGAAGATGTTGGCATCTTGGGTGCAAATCTGATCCCCATGGCTGTTCCATGTGTCTGGACGAAGAACTGGTTGTCAAAGTGAAGACGTTGTGATTGAGGATAAAGCGGATGAGTTGTAGGACAGAGTTTGGAGATTGGCAGTTGTTGGTGTTGAGTGCTGAGGCTGTTGCCACCATGCCGTCATTGTGGGGGATGCTGGTGTATCATGCTGAAACGAGGAATGTGGCGGGGATTGTTCGCAGTTCGACTGGTCTGTGACTGCTGAGTTTTTGTAAGAAATCCGTAATGTTGCGACAGAAGCTGGGGATCCCCTGTACAATAGGTTTCAAGACGCCTTCAACATGGCCGGAGCGATTCTCAGACAGGGTCCCATTACCTGATATGATAGGACGTCCTGCTTTGTTGGCTTAGTGTATCTTTGGAACATAGGACATAGAAATGTACAGCACAGAACAGGCCCTTTGGCCCATAATGTTGTGCCGAGGTTTCATCCTAATGTAAAACATAGTAACTTAACCTAGACATCCCTCAACTCACTACTATCCATGTGCTTGTCTCGCAGTCCCTTATATGTCCCCAATGACTCTGCTTCTACCACCACAGCTGGCAACGCATTCCATGCATTCACAACTCTCTGCATAAAGAACGTTCCTCTGACGTTTCTTTTATACCTTTCTCCTAATAACTTCAAACTATGAATTGTCGTAACAGTCAATCCTGCCCAGGGGAAATGTCTCTGGCTATTGACTCTATCTAATCCACCCATTCTTTTGGAAAGAATTCTGAGGGATAGGATTTATTTCAATTTGGCAAAGCATAGTGTAATTAAAGGCAGTCAGCATGGCTTTGTGAGGAGCAGGTCATGCCTCACAAATCTTACTGAGTTATTTGAGGAGGTATCAAGATAGGTTGATGACGGTCGAGCAGTAGATGTGGTGTATATGGACTTCAGTAAGGCATTTGTCATGGTTCTCCATGGTAGGGTCATTCACAAAGTCAGGAAGTATGGGATACAGGGAGATTTGGCTATCTGGATTCAGAGTTGGCTGGCTGACAGAAGGCAGAGAGCGGTTGTAGATGGAAAGTATTCTGCATGGAGGTCAGTGTTGAGTGGTGTCCCGCAGGGCTCTGTTCTTGGGCCCCTGTTATTTGTAGTTTTTATAAATGACTTGGATGAGGAGGTTGAGGGGTGCATTAGTAAATTTGCAAATGACACAAAGGTTGGAGGTGCCATTGATGGTACTGAGGGCTATTGCAGGTTGTAGCACAACATAGACAGGATGCAGAGCTGGGCTGAGAAATGGCAGATGGAG
>NW_025209739.1:6540-9074 GCF_004010195.1 Chiloscyllium plagiosum
TGGAGTGAGATCACCTGAGCTTCTCCTGGAGGGAGCCCAAACAGACAAGACTTGTTCAATAGTTCAGTGCTCTGTTGGAAAATGTTGAATGGAACATCCCGCGATAAAAAGAAAACAAAACACAACATCTGACTTCAATAAAACTGAATGGATTCTCTGATGTTAGAATTTTGTTAGTTGTATGATCGTGTCAGTGAAGCCCATCTTGGAATTAGGATAAGATCAGTTGCAAACAGCTTCCAGCTCTGATAAGATACTAAATATGAACAGAGGTCTTCATCCTTCAGGGGATGGAATGGTGCTGATTCAATCTCAGCCGTCAAAAATTAGTCACCAGGATTAGTGTCAGCTCTTGGGATCTGCGTGCGTAAAAATTCAGAAAAAAACAACTTGACAGATATGTCAACTCTGTGTCTCCAAGGAGATTCTGCAGCATATACAATTAAAGCACCCAGTATGTAACAGATCCTAATCTAATTTGGGGAGGTTACTTGTCCTAGTTCAAGAAGAAGATGCACCTCCCCATTCAGACCATCAGGAAAATATTCTATCTGATCCTTGTTGTGATTGGTATTCCTGGTAAGTTCCTACAAACACGTTATAACATAGGATGTTTCAATTTGTGTTGGATCGAGCGTCTCTTGTTATCTGTGAGTGACAACATTACACAACTCACTAAGAGCCTGGACGGGGTGGGTGTCACTTGGCTCAGTTGGCTGGAACACTGTTTTTTGACACAGGGTGATGCCAACAGTTTTGGGTCTGCATGTGCAGGGGATAATGTGAAGGACTGTCCTTCTGAATCTCATCCTTCACCCTGAGGCATTACTCAGTGATCATCAAGATTAAACACCACCAGTCAACTCCATCCCGATCGCTCAGCAGGACTCTGGTGACTTGACATAGTTGTCAAAGTTGAATGAAAAGCAATTCTAAACTTGTGTCAGGATAATGTCAAATATATTGGTTTTGTGCATCTTTATTCTGTTGCCTCAACAGTCTCCTGCGCTACTACATTGTGGTATCATGTTATTTCATTCTGTGCAGTTGTATATATGACTAAAGTGTTCATCAGCATAATTTCTTCATCAGTTCCTGAAGAAAAACTTATGTTTGAAACATTGCCACTCCTGTTCCTCGGATGCTGCCTGAATGGCTGTGCTTTTCCAGCACCGCACTTTTAGACTCTGATATGCAGTATCTGCAGTCCTCACGCTCTCCTATATGATTAAATTGAAAAAGTCCTCACGCTCTCCTATATGATTAAATTGAAAAACGCTATTGGTGTTCCTTGTTTGGGGATACATTCCCAGGCAGAATGCACTTTAAGACTGAACCCTAACAACATTGTATTACAAAGTGCGACTTTGCCATTGAACGTGTTTTGAGTGGAGTTGGATGCATAAACTGGAAGCGTCAAAACCAGTTCCTTATGGTTCCTGTACGATCTATCAGAGTACATCTCTCACCATCCCATTCTCACACAGAGTTAACATTTTCACAGATTAAGTCCTCAGATCATCTCTGATTTCTACCATATTTTGTTTTATTGTGAAGTTGGAAAACTTTGTTTTCTATCCAGAACGATTTGTTACCACATTACCATATAATATATTGAAAGTTATTTATTGCATCATTACTATATAATCTAATTGTAATTATATATATTACCACATTACCATATAATATAATGATAATTATAACAGTTACCACATTACCATAATTTGAAGTGCCAGGCTTTACAACGTGCAGAAATGTATTTGATTGGTCTTCAAGTAATTTGTTCGTTTCTTGCGACCCTTTATTTTTCTAACCCTATGTACGTATCCTGACCTTCATGTCATCATCAGAACTGAAATCACTTTAATGCTTCCCTCTCACATGGTAGCAATGTCCACAATACCTTGGAGAGAGTGAGAATAGCAGATACTGGACAGTCAGCTGGGGGAAAAAAACACAGCTGGTCAAGCAGCATCAGAGGCGAAGATTAGATAGCTGTACTTTGTTTTTTCTTTGGTGGTTTTGATGAGTCTTCTGTTGATGACATCCATAATTCAAGAGGTAGATTTATGAAGACAAAACTCTGGAAGTGGGTAACAATTTTAAAGAGATCAATTGGATCACCACTAGGCATTTTCTTATTCATGGAATAAATCCACCACCCATTGAATTGTCCCAAAGGTGTAACCTCAAAGAAAGGGAGTTAGTCTTGTCAATACACTTTCCACTTGCTGTTTTATTGTTTGATGTGAAAAGCAAATTGAAATCATCGGCCTAAATAACTGTTCTCAGCCTGCTAATACAATCATCGTCCCACCATTTCAGAAGAAATAATTCTGAGTTTCCTGATTTCATTTGCAGTTTCATTAAACTTGTTTTGCTACCACGGATATCTATTCACATGTAATCTTCGGTCGCCCATTTCTGTGGCTATGGGGAATGATCCAAGATGGATAAGGGCTGAAAATGTGGTGCTGGAAAAACGCAGCAGGTCAGGCAGCATCCAAGGAGCAGGAGAATCGACGTTTCGGGCA
>NW_025209739.1:9460-10752 GCF_004010195.1 Chiloscyllium plagiosum
TATGCCCTACGTCGTGCAATCATCGACTGTTCTGTTTGGTTCAATGTCGCCTTCACCTTTGATAGATTTGTTGCTATTTGCTGTCAGAAGCTAAAATTGAAGTATTGCACCAAGAAAACTGTTGCTGTGGTTCTAGCGACATCAAGCATTCTGCTCTGTTTAAAAAACATTCCCATCTACTTTAGATTTAGACATAAAAAGATTATTGACGACATAGCATGGGGTTGTTCTAATTCGAAAGTATATTATGCTGATCCTGTGTGGAAAGGATATAAATTATTTGAAAAGATTTTGACTCCAATATTCCCATTTGCTTTTTTTTTCAATTTCTAAGTCACCTGGTTTTTTTTAAATATTTTTTTTCCCCAGCACCCATGGTGTGTGTGTGTGTGTGTGTGCAGGTGTGAGACACAATGAAAGACACAAAGTGCACGAATCTTTATTCAAATTCCACCACCAGGAAGATAGGAAAACACCCGGGTGGCCAGTGACAAACACTGCCCTTCACATCAAAGAGCAGTGCTGTGTGATCAAAACAGTGAAGGGGAGGGTAGGGACTAAATCAAAATAGAATTGGAGGGAGAAATGATGCACACGACCCCCTGCGGCGCCCACCTCTCCCTGAACAACTCCAGGGTGTTGGTGGACACCGCGTGCTCCTTCTCCAAGGACACCCGGGCCCTAACGTACCCATTTGCTTTAATTTTGTTACTCAACACTCTAACAATCAGTCAAATTTTAGTGACCAATCGAGTCCGCAAGAGATTGATGTGCCCGAACAGGGATGAGAATCACAGGGACCCAGAGATGGAGAGAAGGAGGAAGTCAATGATATTACTCTTCGCCATATCCGCCAATTTCATATTTCTGTGGTTGTGGTACATTTTATATTATTTTGATGCTGATGATGCCTTGGATAGTGACGGTGAATATAGGTTTAAACATGTTGCATATATGCTCCGCAATTTAAATTGCTGCACAAATTCTTTGGTTTATGGAGTGACTCTGCCCAAGTTCAGAGAACACAGGATGAATGCAGCGAAATATCCACTGAAATTTATTGTTCAGTTTATTAATCGGAAAAGGAGGGGAGGGGAGGTCAAAGATTAAACTTCAGGTAATGAAACTCATCTCTTGTGGATCTGATATAAAGGTCTTGAAGGACACAATAATTGCTTTTCACGATGGGCATTTAAAACTGATGGGTTCGAATTGAATTAGCATCAATTCTGGAAAATAACAATTTGCAGTGCTCATCAGACAATGACGGATATATGGAAGAATAGTGGGTG
>NW_025209739.1:10925-17363 GCF_004010195.1 Chiloscyllium plagiosum
AAACAGTGATATGGGTAGGGTGGCTCAGTGAAAAGAAGGATCAGTTTGCATCGGGCATGAGCTGATCTTTCGAAGGTGGGAAAGGTTTAGGTGGATGTCTCATTGTGTGTTCCATGGTAGCTCAGGAATAGACAGTCAGTCTCTATTCATCCTCCATGGACTGGGATTTTAGCTAATTTCATCTGGTAAGAAAGTAAATTACTTAGAAAATAGGAACATAAATATTCCTGGCAGCAGGAGTAGGCCATCTGGCCCCTCGAGCCTGCTCCCCCAGTTCAGTCAGATCATGGCTGATGTTTTTGTTGCCTCAGCTCCACTTACCCGCCCCCTAACCATAACCTGGATTAGTGGTGCTGGAAAAGCACAGCAGTTCAGGTAGCATCCGAGGAGAAGTAGAATTGACGTTTCGGGAAAAAGCCCTTCATTAGGAATACAGCATCCTCAGTCATTGTTTTTTACCCTCACCATGACCCTTAATTCCTTTACTGCTCAAACAATGATCTATGTTAACTTTAACAACATTTACTGAGAAAGCCTCAACCACCTCAATGGGCAGGGAACTACACAGGTTCACAACCCTCGGGGTGAATAAGTTCCTTCTCAATTCAGTCTGAAATCTGCTCCCACTAATGTTGAGGCTATGCACTTTTATCCTAGTTTTACCCGCCAGTGGAAACATCCTTATCTATTCCCTTGATAATTTTATATGTTTCCGTAATATCCACTCTCATTATTCTAAAATAAAATGAATATAATCATTTTATATTGCTTAACCAGTCAAGCAATAGTCCTTTTTACTGTTACTCCTCCCAAAATAAATGACTTCACATTTATTATCATTGGACTCCATCTGACAGCTCACCTAAACTACCTATGTCTCTTTGCAGAGCGTCACAGTCCTCAGCACACGTTGCTCTACGACTCATTAGATTACTTTACAGTTTGGAAACAGGCTCTTCGGACCAACAAGTCCACACCGACCCGCCGAAGCGCAACCCACCCATACCCCTACATTAACCCCTTACCTAACACTACGGACAATTAAACATGGCCAATTCACCTGACCTGCACATCTTTGGACTGTGGGAGGAAATCGGAGCACCCGGAGGAAACCCACGCAGACACAGGGAGAATGTGCAAACTCCACACCTGAGGCGGGAACTGAACCTGGGTCTCTGGCGCTGTGAGTCAGCAGTACTAACCACTGTGCTGTGAGGCAGCAGTACTAACCACTGTGCCACCGTGCCGCCCACTCATCTTAGCGTCTTCCACAAACTTCAATACACATGGCCTTCTAACTCCAAATCATCTATGCAAATTGTGAATAATTGCAGCACCAACACTGATTCCTGAGGCACACCAATAGACAAGGATTGCAAACAGAATAGAACTCATTTATTCTCACTCTGCTTCCTGTTAGTTAACCAATCCTCGATCCTTGCTAATAAAATGCCCATAATGCTTTGCATCTTTATCGAATGCAGCAGCCTTTTGTGTGGGCACCTTGTTAAATGCCTTTTGAAAATAGAGCCATAGTACATCTACTGGATTGCTGTTGTCCATTGTGTTTGTAATGTCTTGATAGAATTCCAAAAGATTAGTTAAGCATGCCATGTCCATTATGAATCCATGCTGTTTCTGCCCAACGGTACAATATATATCCAGATGCCTTGCTATTCCTTCCTTGACAATATCCTCAAGCATTATGTCAACTGGTCTATAATTCCACACCTTTTGTCGTCGTTCCTTTTTAAACAGTGACATCACCTTTGCTGGTTTCCAACCTGGAAGAACGGACCCAGAGTCCACTGAATGTTGTATGATATATATATGCAATAAGTGCATACGCTATTTCTCCCACCATCACTTTTAACACCCTGGCCTGAATTGCATTAGGGCCAGGAGACTTGTCTACTCTTAGCTCCATTAACTTGCCCAACATTATCTCTTCGTGATAATGATTGCTTCCAGGTCCACACTTACTCTCATCTCTTTGTCAATTTCTGGCGTGTTATTCATGTGCTCCACTGTGAAGACCAACACAAAATACCTGGTCAATGCCTTGGCCATTTCCTCATATCCAATTACAAAATTCCCCCATCATCTTCTAAAGGACCAATGTTTACTTCAGTCACATTTTTTTTTGTTCAGATGAAAGTACGTACCTGTCCTGTCACTGGCTTCTTTGTGTAAATGTTATTAACTTTCAGTCACGGTCGTTTGCCTCCGTGGGCGTTCGGTTTCCATTTTCATACCGAAGCTCTTTCTCTCTTATGTTGCCTGACTGTCATTGTTAACATCTGGCAGATCCAGCTCAGAGGCTTACATCAGTTACCGGAAGACGAGGTCAAGATGGGGGATCTGGTGTGTCAGAGATGGGGATGAGAAATGGCAGGCGTCGTCCCATTGCTTTGAGTCTTCTCCGTGACTAAACCGTCCCTATCAGTTTAATCTACTCGACTGCTTACAACAATCCCAGACTGTGTAATCGCTTCAATTCCTTCAGTTCCAATATACCTAAGTACAGGTATGACTGGTTTGTGGCCATTGTATTCTCGTTTATATCTGCAAAAGGCTCTGCTCACTGTAGCAAATCCTTTGCTCATAAGTGAATCTGGTCTCTCACAATCCTCTCTACGACACTCTCCTCCCATTTCTACAAGCTTCCCTATCCCTGTGGTATCTTGCAGCATGCACACCACTCTCTGACATACCTTTCAGTGCATAAAAGCATCTCTCCTGCTAACTTTATCCAGTCTGCAACTTCCTCCCTATCCGGACAACATTCTCCAGTCTATATCATCTTCCATGTGCTTGCAACATTCTCCAGTCAATACCACCCTCCCTTTCCCTGTAATATTCTCCAGTCCATACCATCCTCCCTATGATATTCTCCAGACTCCACAGCTGTTGTTAAATGTACGACGTTCTGGAATCATGTGAATGTTTCTACACCCTGATCAACATTGACCATGTAATGATCCACAGCCCTACACACATCCCTATCTCTGAAGTCTATTCAAAGACGCTTTATCTCTCTAACTTCCTCCAAACAATAAAATGTTTTCTCCTGCGAACATTCTGTAGCAACTGTAACTATGTTTAACCCTGCAACATTGTTGCACCCCCAAACATCTCTCCCACTCTGTGACCTCTACCATCCCTCAAAGGCCCTGTCTCGGTGACACGCGCCATGCATTTGCAACAAGGCAGATGGAATGACAGCATTAACTGAAGAGAACAGATATGATCGAACTGTTATTGTGGAGGGGTGGCTGCAGAATGATCATGACAGCATTGTGATTATTGAGGGGTTGTAGGGATTTAGGCAGGATCAGCAAACAACCAAACAAGGTCCCGTTTTTGGGAAGAAAGGATGCAGTAGTGCATTAGTGAGACAGCCAATTTAATCTGGGAATCAAAATATAGTCATTTTGAATGGACAGCTTCCAAATCGCAAGGGGGATCTGCACGATCAAATCACAATCCATGCTCGTTGTTAAGTTGGATACAATATTTTCTTGGTGATAGTAGACAGAGGCATGTGGAGTGGTCAATTTCTGATTGGACGTCTGTGGCCAATGCTGTTTCACAAGGATCAGTGCTGCGATGTCTGTGTGTAATGTATATCTGTGATTCCGATGAAAAGGTCAGCAGTTTGATTAGAATTTTGCAGACGACATTTGGAAAGACATGTAATGATTAGGGATAGTTAGGGAATTGTGGATAGTGTGGAAGAGTATTAAATGTTGTAGCACTATGTAGATCAGCTGGAACGCTGTGCAGAGAAATCGCAAATCGAATTTCATCGAGACAAATGTGAAGTGATGCATTTATGAAGTCAAATAGAAGAGAGAAGTACACTAATTGACGACATGGAAACATTGATAAAGAGATGACCTTCGATGCAAATCCGTAGCTCCATCAAAATAACGACACAATAGGATGTGGTGGTAAAGGAGGAGTATGGTATGCTTACATTCATTGGTCACAGTATTGAGTACAGGCATTTGCATGTCATGTTGTGACTGAATGAAACTTCATTCGGCCATGTTTGGAAGGTTGCATGTCATTCTCATCGCCACACCACAGGAAGGAGGTTGCAACAGAGGGTTGGCAAAATGTTGCCTGGACGAGAATGTGTTTACTGTAAGGAGGTTGGACGCAGTTGGATTGTTTTGCGAGAAGATCGGAGACTGAGGGGTGACTGGGTACAGGTATATAGCATTAGGAGTGGCGTGAATAGTTGGAATCCTTCTTCCAATGTAGAAATATCAAATATGAGTGCGCCTCGGTTTAAGGTGAGAGTGAGAAGTTTTACGTGAGATGAAAGAGGCCAGATTTCTTTACCGAGAGGATGGCAGCTGCTCAGGATGTGGGAGAGGTGGCAAAGAGAGCAAAGTTTTGAAGTGGCATTTAGACAGAAACATGAACAGGCAGAGAATAGTGGGATATGATCCATGTGCAGGTAGATGGAATTAGTTTAAAATAGCATCATGGTCAGCACAGCCATGGTGGGCCGAAGGGCCTATTACTGTGCTGTACTGTTCTAGTTTCTAACTTAACGACATCTGACCTGTCAAAGCCCCTCAGAATCATAGATGTTTCATTCAATTTCTCTCCCATTCTTCAAATCTCCAATGGGTTCAAGGTCAATCTACTCCACCTCTTCTCATTGGAATATCCCGCCATCTCCAGGATCAGCCGAGTGAAGCTTCCCTGGTCTGCCTTCAATAAAAGAATGTTTTTTTCTTAGGGCACGCCGATACTATTCATTATAATCTAGGTGTGGTCTGACTTGTACCTTGCATCGTTTTAGCAAGACCTCCTTATTTTTAAACTCCGTTCCCTTTGTAATAAATGCCAGCATTTGATTTGCCTTCTCTATTACCTGCTGACCTTATTAACTAGCTGTTTCAGATTGATAAACAAGAACTCCCTCAATCCTTTGTGCAGTCAGTCTGAAACCAAACGGTGTTAGCCTGACAGAAAGTCGGGAACGTGCTGGAATGTGTTTTAAAGGATATGACAATAAATGATAACTAGATGCTTAGAAACAATGGGTGACGCATGATTTTATAAAAGAGGAATATTTTTCAATCTGTTGGATTCTATATTTTGGTGTGACCATAAATGCAAAATAGATAAGGGTGGGTGAGGCTAGTTGCGGTAGAGGGATATTTGAAATTTCAGAAGCATTTTGACAAGTTTCAACAAGGGCTAAAAATTAGCTTGGGAGAGAATAGGGCCCCTGAAAGGTCAATGAGGCTGTCTGTTTGGAATCACTGCTGATGGGTGAGATACTGAAGAAATATTTTGTGTTAGAATTTACTGTGGAGAAAGATATGGAATCTCGGGAACTTGGCAAAATACATAGTGATGTCTTGAAAAGAGTGCACATTGGAGAACAGGAGGTGCTGGATGTCTTAAAATGCAAAAAGTTAGATAAAACCTTGGGACATGATCAGATGTATCCCAACGCCTTGTGAGAAGTGAGGGAGGAAATTACAGGGCCCCTCCCAGAGATATTTGTATCATCAACAGCCACTACAGCCCAGTGAGACTGATGGCAGCGGTGGTAAGTTGTTGGAGGAGATTCTGAGAGAAACGATCATCATGCATTTGGAAAAGCATGGACAGATCAATGACAGTCAGCATGGTTTTGTGCACGGGAAACCATGTCTCAAACCTGACTGTGTGGAGGTAGACAAGTGAGAGATCAAAGCAGAGCAGGACATGATGTCTCCATTGACCTTAGCAAGGCCTTTGACAAGGTTCTGCATGGCAGACTGGTTAGCAATTTGAGATCACACATAACCAGGGAGCGCTCACCAACTGGATTCAAAACAGGATTGACGATAAGAGACCGAGTGTGTTCATAGAGGGTTGCCGCTCAAACTGCAGGCCTGTGACCAACGGTGTGCCCTGGGGTTCGGTGCTGGGTCACTGTTGTGCATCATTTATATAACAGTTTGGATGATAACACAGGAGTCATGGTTAGCAAGTTTGTGAGTGAGACTGAAATTGGTGATAAAGTGGACAGTGAAGAGGGTTATCGAAGAGTAAAATGGGATCAATAGTACTGCTGGACCAGTGAGGTTAGGAAGAACAGGTGGAGAAATACAAGATGTTGTATTGTGGTAAAGCAGACCAGGCTGGACTTGTACAGTTAATGCTCGGGCCCTGGGTAGTATTGTCAATCAGTGACCCAGGGATGCAGGTATACAGTTCTTTGAAAGTAGCGTCATGGGTAGACAGGCTGGTGAAGCAGGCATTTGGGATGGTTACCTTCATTGGGCAGAGCATTGAGAGTAGGAGTTGGGATGCCATGGTGTATCTGTACAGGACATTAGTGAGGCTACTGTATAAGCATTGTTGATTATCTGGTAAAACTCAACTTGTTCACATTTGTCCTTTAGGGAGGGACATCTGGTATTC
>NW_025209740.1:0-6736 GCF_004010195.1 Chiloscyllium plagiosum
GATAAACGGGCAATTACTAAATCATGCTAGGCATCTAAGGCGAGCCTTGACCAAACCAACTCTGCTATTATACATGCTGCATAATCCAGTTTAGCTGCAGCTACCAACAGACAGTTTGCAATCTACCCGAGAGTTGCAGATTTAGCATACACACCAAAATCTGGGTTCGAATGGAATCAATGGAATGTCATTGTCAGGCCGAATGTACATCAATGCTTGTAACAGACATAGGGGCGCAGCACACTCTTACGTGAAGGAAATTACGTGCACCCAGCACCTACAGTAATGGGCACAAAAGGACCAGTGTGCCATCAAAAAGCCGATGTTTTTTTGAGTCCAATTAACCAGGTTGATCGAGCCTCATTGATTCATTGGTGATGGTGAAGACTTTCCCAAAGGAGCGCAACGACCATGGAGTATAAGAATTGGTAGCAATCCATGGTCGGGGCAGTAAATTGGGAATAACCACAGAGGAGAAATGGCACCTGAGTTCTTTGGCAGAACACCAAACACAATCACGAAGTGGCGCAAGTCCAAGTTTTAATGTGGTGTTATGTGATCATAGAATTCTTGCAGTGTGGAAAGAAGACATTCACCCCAACAAGTCCACACCAACATTTTGAAGAGTATTCCACCCCGACCCGTTTTACTTCCCAATTATTGTATATTTCCCACGACTAACGTATCTAACCGACACAAACCTGAACACAATGAAGAGTTTAGAATATATTAAATTCCCGACAGTGTGGAAATAGTCCCTTTGGGCCAACCAGTCCACGCCGACCCTCCAAAGAGTAACCCACCCAGACACATTTCCCTTTTACTAATGCACGTAGCACTGTGGGCAATTTAGCATGGCCAATTCACCTGACCTGCGACTGAATTCGAAATAAACAAGCAATTAGGAAGGCCAATGGATTTTTGCCCTTCATTGTTAAAGGGATTGAGTTTAAAAGCAGAGAGATAATATCGCAGCTGTACAAGGTGCTGGTGATTACTTGAGAAAGGATGTGCTGGAATTGGATGGGATGCAGAGGAGGTTTACTCGCTCGTTTCCGAAGTTGAGGGTGTTGGCTTATGAGGAGACACTGCGTAGATTTGGATTATACTCATTGGAATTCAGAATAATGAGGGGGCATCTTAAGTTGTTCATAGTCCACGGAAAGATCAGCCATGTACTTATTGAATGGCGTGGCAGGCTTGAAGGTACAGACAGTCAACTCTTGCTCCTGATTATTAAGTTCTTAAGTTCTTGCAAAGTCTCAGAATACATTAGAGTTATTGAACTGCCTACATTTTGTTTATGCGAGTGCACTCATTTTGGAGATGCAGCAAGTAAATTGCTCGTGCCAAGCTTCCACAACCAGACACGGCAAATTACTAGAGAAGCTATAATTTCATAATAAATGAATGAAGGCTGTTTTCAAATACTATGGACAACTCGATTTGAAAAAAAAAAGCAATTGGGAGAATTCTCGACAGAGACTATTAAAAAAAATTGATCCCGTCTCGAGCAAAACTGGCCAATCTGTTGAGTAATCCTTGCATATTATTTAACGACCATTCGCCACAACTTCCTGCATCTGCAGGGAAATGCCACCACATGACACACATTTCCTTCTCTCTTGTCACCCTTCCAAAAGTACCATTCCCTCTGTGGCATCCTGGCCAATTCCTTATTCACTCCCGACAATACCTCCCACGGCGTCATGACACCTTTCCCTGCAACCTCAGTATGTGTGGACCCAAACACACCTTGCACATGAAGCGCCGCTTTACCAGTGCTGAGCTCAGTACGGTATTCTGGCTGCTCTACCTCCCCTTTAGAACCCTGGAGCTGCGATCAGAGACATACAAGGGTTTTCACAATATCGAAAAGACAGGGAGGTGGGCAGAGGGTGCGGGGTGGCCTTGTTAGTTAAGAACAAAATTAAATTTATGGTGCTGAATGACATAGCGTCGGATGGTGTGGAGTCTGTGTGAGAGGAATTGAGGAACCACAAATGCAAAAAAACCATAGTGGGAGTTATGTACAGACCTCCGAACAGTGGTCAGGACCAGGGGCACAACATGTACCGGGAAATAGAGAAGGCGTGTCAGAAAGGCAAGGTCACAGTGATCATGGGAGACTTCAATATGCAGGTGGACTGGGTAAATAATGTTGCCAGTGGATCCAAAGAAAGGGGGTTCATGGAATGCTTACAGGATGGCTTTTTGGAACAGCTTGTCATGGAGCCCACAAGGGAGCAGGCTATTCTGGACCTAGTGCTATGTAATGAACCAGACTTTATAAAAAAAATCTTAAAGTAAGGGAACACTGAGGAAGCAGCGATCATAATATGGTAGAGTTCAGTCTGCAGTTTGAAAGAGAGAAGGCAAATCGGATGTAATGGTGTTACAGTTAAATAAAGGTAACTATCAGGGCATGAGAGAGGAACACGAAAATAGACTGGAAGCAGAGCTCAGCAGGGAAGACAGTAGAGCAAAAATGGCGGGAGTTTGTGGGTAAAATTGAGGACACTGTACAGAGGTTCATCCCGAAGAAGAGAAAGATTATCCGGGGAGTGCTTAGACAACCATGGTTGACAAAGGAAGTCCGGAAATCTATCAAAGCAAAAGAGAGAGCCTATAAAGTGGCCAAGAGCACTGGGAAATCAGAAGATTGGGATGGCTACAAAAACAAATAGAGGATAACAAAGAGAGACATAAGGAAGCAGAGGATCAAATATGAAGGTAGGCTAGCCAGTAATATTAGAAATGATAGTAAAAGATTCTTTCAATAGATAAGAAACAAACGACAGGCAAGGGTAGACATTGGGCCACTTGAAACTGATGCTGGAAGCCTAGTGATGGAAGATAAAGAAATAGCAGGAGAACTTAATAAGTACTTTGCGTCAGTCTTCACAGTGGAAGACATGAGTAATATCCCAACAATTAAAGGGAGTCAGGGGGGTGAGTTGAGTATGGTTGTCATTACAATAGAGAAAGTGCTAGAAAAGCTAAAGGGTCTTAAAATTGATAAATCTCCTGGCCCTGATGGGTTACATCCTAGAGTTCTGAGGGAGTGGCTGAGGAAATAGCAGAGGCGTTGGTTGAGATCTTTCAAAAGTCACTGGAGTCCGGTAAAGTCCCAGATGATTCGAAGATCGCTGTTGTCACCCCCTTGTTTAAGAAAGGAACAAGACAAACGATGGATAATTATAGGCCAAATAGACTAACCTCGGTTGTTGGTAAAATTCTAGAATCCATCATTAAGGATGAGGTTTCAAAATTCTTGGAAGAGCAGGGTCGGATTAGAACAAGTCAACATGGATTTAGTAAGGGGAGGTCGTGTCTGACAAACCTGTTGGAGTTCTTTGAAGAGGTGACAAGTAGGTTAGACCAGGGAAACACAGTGGATGTGGTCTACCTAGATTTCCAAAAGGCCTTTGATAAGGTGCCACATGGGAGGCTGATGAGCAAGGTGAGGACCCATGGTGTTCGAGGTGAGCTACTGGTATGGATAGAGGATTGGCTATCTGACAGGAGGCAGAGAGTTGGGATAAAAGGTTATTTTTCAGAATGGCAGCCGGTGACAAGAGGTGTCCCGCAGGGTTCAGTGTTGGGGCCACAGCTGTTCACATTATATATTAATCATCTGGATGAAGGGACTGGGGGCATTCTAGCGAAGTTTGCCAATGATACAAAGTTAGGTGGACAGGCAGGTAGTACTGAGGAAGTGGGGAGGCTACAGAAGGATCTAGACAGTTTGGAGGAGTGGTCCAGGAAATGGTTGATGGAATTCAATGTGAGCAAATGAGAGGTCTTGCACTTTGCGATAAAGAATAGAAGCATGGATTACTTTCTAAACGGTGAGAAAATTCGTAAAGCCAAAGTACAGAGGGATCTGGGAGTGCTAGTTGAGGATTCCCTCAAGGTAAACATGCAGGTTGAGTCCGTGATTAAGAAAGCGAATGCAATGTTGTCAATTATCTCAAGGGGGTTGGAATAAAAAAGCACTGTTGTGCTACTGAGACTTTATAAAGCTCTGTTTAGGCCCCATTTCGAGTCCTGTGTCCAGTTTTGGTTTCCACACCTCAGGAAGGACATACTGGCACTGGAGCGTGTCCAGCAGTGATTCACACGAATGATTCCTGGAATGGTAGGTCTGACATACGAGGAACGGCTGAGGATCCTGGGATTGTATTCATTGGAGTTTAGTAGATTAAGGGGAGATTTAATAGAAATTTACAAGATAATACATGGCTTGGAAAGGGTGGACACTAGGAAATTGTTTCCGTTAGGTGAGGAGACTAGGACCCGTGGACACAGCCTTAGAATTGGAGGGGATAAATTCAGAACAGAAATGCGGAGACATTTCTTCAGCCAGAGAGTGGTGGGCCTGTGGAATTCATTGCCACAGAGTGCAGTGGAGGCCGGGACGCTAAATGTCTTCAAGGCAGAAATTGATAAATTCTTGATGTCACAAGGAATTATGGGCTACGGGGAGAATGCGGGTAAGTGGAGTTGAAATGCCCATCAGGCATGATTGAATGGCGGAGTGGACTCGATGGGCCGAATGGCCTTACTTCCGCTCCTATGTCTTATGGCCTTATGGTCTTATACGTCGTCGTACACATCGTCACCCAATGACATATGTAAGAAAAGGAAGGAAAAACAAAAAAAAATAGGGAATTCTGTTGGAAGCTGGAAGGCAGTCCTAACAGAGTTTGTAATCTCAGGATTGGGACCAATGCCACTTGCTTGTGAGGCTAGGAATGTAGAGTGAGAGCAGATGAATGCATGGTGGCCGCGTTGGTGTCGTAGTTAGGGCTTCAGGTACGCGAATCATTGGGATACTTTCTGAGGAAAATTAACCTTTCCAGCAAAGACGGGTTGTAAGTGAACTGGACGCGCATCAACATCCTGGGCACAATGTTTACTGGAGCTCTTCTGGAGAGTTTAATCTAGATTGTCGGTTGGGCGGTGGGGTGGGAAACTGAGCTACGGATCATTTGATGGAGTATGCAATGAACACCCAGACGCAGCGCGCAGAGAGGCTGCAACGAGGGAGAGGCCCTTGAGGGAGAAAAGGTGCAGTCAGTGTGATGTGTTGAACTGTGTCTATTTTCACACACAAATATGAGAAACAAGAGTGATGAACTCTGAGCATGAATCCGTGCTTGGAAATATGATGTTGTGTTCATTACGGAGACTTGGATATCACAGAGACAGGAAATGTTATTGAATGTTCCAGGGTTTAGATGTTTCAAAATAAATAGGGGGGGGGGCGGAGTTTAAAAGAAATTGAGAGGTAGCAATGTTAAACATGGATATTTTCAATGCTGCAGAAAGGGAGATCTTCGAGAAGGGTTTGTCTGCAGACTCAGTATGGGTGGATGTCAGAAACTGGAAAGAAGCAGTCACTTAATTGCAAGTTTTCTATAGGACACCAAATGCTAACAGAGGGAGGGAGGAGCAGATTACGAGTCAGATATTGGAACAGTGTAGAAGTAACATCGTTGTTCTAATTGGTGATTTTAACGTCCGTCATAATAATTGGAACCTACTCAGTTCAAATAGCCTTGATTGAAATCTTTTCAGGTATTTGCAGGAATGGTTCCTGGTGCTAAGTGTAGGTAGGCTGGAGTAGAGGTCGGGCTATATTGGATTTGCTGTTTGCCAAAGAACCAGGCCAGGTGTCGGATCTGTCGGTGGGAGAGCACTTTGGTGATAGTGATCACAACTGCATGACCTTTACTCTTCTCATGGAGAGAGAAAGGAGAAGACGGGATCAGCAAGTATTTAATTGGAGAGCGGGAATTACAATGGTATTAGTAAAGAACTGGGGCACCTAGACTGGAAACCAATGTTCTCAGGCAAATGCATAACAAAAACGAGGAGTTTGTTTTGGAAGCACCGGCTGAATATGAAGGACAGGGGTGTCTATCCGAGTGGGGAAAGAAAGGGATGTGAGGTTGAAAGAACTTTGGTTAACAAGGGATGTGGAACATCTCGTCTAGAGGAAGAATAAGGTTACTTAAGGTTGAAGAGGAATGGGTCAGGCGGGGCTTTAGAGGATTACAACGTAGCCAGGAGAGGTCACCATTTTTTGGGAGGAGAGAGAGAGAGAAATGGAGAGAGAGAGAGAACGTGAAAGAGGACCAGGGGGCTGACAGGAAGGCACATTTTCCCAGATAAAAGTGTCTTACCTCGAGCGTCAGGAACTTGCATTTTTTGGGAGAAGTGGAACACAGAGAGTACCAAGGGCTACCAAGATAGAAAGTCTTCCCAGTAAATAGGGACTTACCTCGAACGTCAGTGGCCCTCATTTGCATTGGTGACCGGAACGGTGAGGGCGACATGCTGAGTGCGAGCAGTCAATTTGCCCTCTGGAAACGTGAGCAAAACAATATTTTTTGAGGAGTAGATACACGGTTTTGTAGTCGAAAATGACGCTCCCGAATGGTATATAAGCACCTATGATATAGGTTAAAAATGGATTGAAATCCTACAAGCAGCATTTAGAGAGTTTGAAGCCAAGTCAAAAGGGAAGAGCTCAGAGGTAGTAATCTGAGGATTACTCAGCTAAGGGAGATAGTGACTGTGTGACGAAACAACAGAGAAAGAGGAGGAAGGCAGTGCAGGTGTACCCTGTGCTCATCTCCCTCCAAAACAGATCAAGCGTTTTGGATACTGGTGGGCGACACATCTCACAATGGAAAAGCAGCATTAGCCAGGTTCAAAGTACCATGGC
>NW_025209740.1:6872-9022 GCF_004010195.1 Chiloscyllium plagiosum
ATGGGATGGATCCTGAGGTTGTTGGAACTATTAAAAACTTTATTGGTCTACGATGAACGCAAAGTGACTACTTGTGTTAGGTGCATTTATTATGATGCCAGAAGCGTTATAGATCGGTTTGAAGAACGTGGGCCGGAATTAGTACCTGGAAGTATGATTTTTTGTTATTACAGAAGAGTTGAGTAGGTAATTTGGATCTGCCTTCGTTGGGTAAGACATAAGCAATCTCCCAGATGTAATAGGACCTCGGCTAATGGATGAACTGAAGGGAGATTATTAGGCAACGCTGGATGGACCGTTAGGTCAGAAGGCTGATATATCATCGGGACCTGATCATCTGCATCCCAGGGTACTTCAGGAGGTGGCTGTACAAATAATGGACGCTTGGTAATCATTTTCCAATGTTCTGTAGTTTCAGGATCAGTTCCTGTGGATTGGAACGTGGCTAATGTCCCACTTATCAAGAAAGGAGGCAGATAGAAAACAGGGAATTATAGACTAGTTAGCCTGACGTCAGTGGTGTGAAAGATGCTGGAGTCAATTATAAAAGATGAAATTACGACTCATATGGATAGCAGTAACATGGTAGGTAAGATTCAGCATGGATTTTCAAAGGGGAAATGTTGGTTGACTAATCATCTTGATTGTTTTGAGGATGTAACTATGGAGATGGACAAGTGAGAGACAGTGGACATAGTACCTGGACTTTCAGAAAGCCTTTGATAAAGTCCCACATCAGAGATTAGTGAGCAAAATTAGGGCACATGGTATTGGGGCAAAATACTGATTTCGATTGAATATTTTCTGGTCGACAGGAAGCAAAGAGTAGTGGTGAACTGGTCCCTTTCATCATGGCAAGTGGTAACCAGTCGTATACCACAACGCTCGGTTCTGGGACTGCAGATGTTTAGAATATACATTCATGGCATTGATGATGGTATTACAAGTAATATTAGCACATTGGCTGAAAGCACAAAGCTGGGTGGCAGGGTGAAACGTAAGGAAGATATTATGAGAATATAAGGTGATTTGGACAGGCGAGGTGAGTGGTCAGATGAATGGTAGATGCAGTTTAATGTGGATAAGTGTATGGTTATCCACTTTATTGGCAAGCACAGGAAGGCAGGTTACTATTTAAATGAAATTAAGTTAGGTATGGGGAAGTACAAAGAGATTTCGGTGTTCTTGAACATCAGTCAATGAAAGCAAGCATGCAGGTTCAGTAGGCAATGAAGAAAGCTAATGGCATTCCGGCCTACAAAACAAGAGGAATTGAGTATAGGAGCAAAGGGGACGTTCTGCAGCTGTTCGAGGCCCTGGTGAGACCGCACCTGGAGTATTGTGTGCATTTTTGGTCTCAAAATTTGAAGAAGGACATTCTAGCTATTGAGGGAGTGCAGCATAGGTTCACAATGTCACTTCATGGAATGGCAGGACTATCAAATCTTGAAAGGTTGGAGCGACGAGGCTTGTATGTACTTGAGTTTAGAAGGATGAGAGGGGATCTGATTGTGACATATAAGATTATTAAAGGATTAAACACTCTGGAGGCAGGAAGCGTTTCCACTGATGGGTGAGTCCAGAAGCAGAGGACACAGATTAAAAATAAGGTGCAGGCATTAAGAACTGAGCTGAGGAGAAACATCTTCACCCAGAGCATGGTGGATATATGCAATGCTCTGTCCCAGAAGGCAGCGGAGGCCAAGTATCTGCATACTTTCAAGGAAGAGATGGATATAGCTATTAAACATATTGGAATCAAGAGTTATAAAGATAACACAGGATTAGGAAACTGATTGGGGATGATCAATCATGATCGTAATGAATAGTGATTCTGGCTTGAAGGACAGAATGCCCTACCCCTCACCTATTGTCTATTGTCTATTACTGAGACTTGGTTAAGGAAGGATATAATTAGCAACTAAGCATACTAGCACTTCAGTGCTCAGGCTGGATAGAGAGGGTGGTAAAATGGAAGGAGGATTTGCACTACTGGTCAGAGAAAATATCACAGCTGTGCTGAAGTAGGACACAATGGATAACTCGAGAAGTGAATCAATGGGCAGAGCTCAGAAATAGGAAGGGTGCTGTCACAATGTTGGGTCTGTACGACAGACCTCCCAATGGTGAGCGTCAGTTCGAGGAACAAA
>NW_025209740.1:13100-17363 GCF_004010195.1 Chiloscyllium plagiosum
ACAAAACCAGGGGGTGTTCACCAGCCAATACCGAGCTGTGAGCATAAAATACCAGGAAATGTCCTTTAAACAGCTCAGCACAGTCACTGCTCCCAGAACCACAGCTGCCGTTTTCTCACTGCAATATTTACTTTTCAGCTTCTGGCAACAAATGGCCACAAACCGATCAAAGGTGAAAGTGACGGTGAACCAGACAGAGCAGTCAGTGGCTGCATAATGCAGGACGGCGTGGATATTACACACGGGGACGGAATACCTCATGAAAGAAAACTGTTCCGGATAAACAATGGGAATGTGTCTCAGGATCAGGTCGAGGATAATGACCAGGAGATCCGCCGCTGCCATGGCCCCCAGGTAACGTCTGACACATGGAGACAATCCACAATCTTTATAAAGCAGGACGTAGATGGTCACTACGTTAACTGTGAGGAAGGAAAGCAAACCCATTACCCATCAGCCTGGAGGCAAAGGGACCCGTTTGATCGGGGACCCAGTGAGATTTTCAAATGTGTCCCTGTATTCAGGGATTTATTAAAATAATCGGAGCTGGAATAACAAATGGGAAGGTCGGAATTACTGCCAAAATATGACATAAATCACAAGAAACCCTCCCTGCCCAAACAGTTAGAGACACATCCATAAGGACAGATGGTTTCTGGAACATTCCCACAACATCGATCACTCGAGAGCAGACACAGGTCACTCCTTCCCAGTTCCTAATACGGAGGGTGGGAACATTGCTGTCCTGAAGGATTCAACACCAGTTTCCTGAGCAGTGCATTGATATATAAACCTGGACTAGATATCTGTCCAGCACGGGGAGCTGTGCAGACCACAACACGGCACTAATGTGTGAACCTGAAACAAATATCCATCCAGACCACATAAACCTCAACAAGATAGTCTGATCAGCACAGCTACCTGTGCAGTGATCACCCGTGAATTCATCTGTAAACCAGGAGCAGTTACTCTCCCAGCATATAGTACTGTGTCCAGCACTCCAGTGCATTGCTCAGTAACACTGTGTTAGATCCCTGTGCAGTGTGGGGAATCATGCAGCCCATGCTGGAAGTGACAAAATGTGCAGCTCACATCCATTTACATCTCCATATCTCCAATGTAGCATGACAAGGGGATGCTTTGTGTGTGAACATCACTGCCAGAGAGAGAGATGGTGAGTGAATCAGTTTAAATATTACCACGTGGGATGCGTTTGGGGTATCGACAGAGAGGGGGGACTGAGAGACAGTGTCATGGAAGGATGTGTTCCCAGGTTTGTGAATGCTGAAATGTAAACACATCGATAGCATCCTGTAACATGAGCCTGTCTTCATTGCGTATGAGGGATTGTCTCCACGAGGCTGAGCTGGTTTCCTGGTGCTAGCTTATCGAACTCACCTAATTAACTACTCACCTCACCCCATGGTGTCCCTCTCATTCAATACCAGCCTGATTCTCCCACCCATCATGGTTGGAGGTACACACCACGCCCGGTGGTGTATTCCGTGATCCCTGGTACTGATGCCATCTTTAACAATCCAATGGACACATGTTTGAGCTTTCCCTGTTTGGTGCTGCCCTGCACAGTTTATCTCGAACATGGCAGATAAGGGACAATTACACCACGGTTTGTCGACACGGGCATGGAGGTCCTGGTGGATGGCCTAGCACAGAGGGGGACCATTCTCTTACCAGAGGGGGCACACCAGCAGACCCACCAAGCATGGTCTAGGCGCACCACCTACCACAGTGCAGTATCTGCGATCTGAAGAAATGACCAGTAATACAGGACAAGTATCAATAAACTTCCCCCCTCAGTCAGGATAAGGGTCACTCAGCTTCCCCTGTTCTCTCACACTCACTGTATATCTGTTACAGCACCGATACCCGAACAAGGCTCATGGTCCACTCCCACCCTCCATCTCTTTCTCCCATTCCAGGAGAAACAGACTGGAATAGGACAGAAAGGGCCTATCCGGCTGGTGGAGTGCCCGATATGCATTCCCTCACCCCCCCTACCCCCGCCATGTGGGGAGGACCCTGCTACGAGCTGGAGAGGACCGGGACACCTCGTGTGGAGATTCTGAAACATTCATGTCCCACCGACCGAGTAAGGAGCAATGTTCAGTGAAGAGCAATTCTCACTTTAAACCCACTGGCAGTTCCGTTTCCGAGCTGGTACAAATGGACTCCCCCTCGTCTTGGCGGGAAGGAGGGTGGGCTCACAACACATTGTCACCACCACCTCCCGGGAAGGGAGCACAGAGACTCCCTCCTACACCTCCCCCTGAAAACAGCTCAGATACTGAAGCTAATAGTTATTGCTCTCCCCACTAGTCCTGACATCTTCAATAATCTGTGTTCATATACACCTAGGACCCTCTGTTCCTGCACCCCCTTTATAACAGTACAGCCTGTTTTATATTTTCTTCTAATGTCCTTCCTTCCAAAGTACATCATCTCACACTGATCTGCATTTATTCCCATCTCCAATAAACCTGAACACTACACCAATGTGTTACTGGCCTATTGGCGTACCACACTGTCCTCCAGAAACATTATAATGCTTTAAGGTTTGGTGCCATCTATAAGCATTGATTTGGAGCTGGCGGGGTTGGAATGGCGTGTACAAATTTAAAAACCTTGCGTTGTGTGATTGTTAACATTGTACACACGTTGAGATTGTCAGAGAGTCACAGGCCCACGGAACTACTGAAATCCTGCCACACTGCCTTGTGTGAGCAAGTTAATGCTTACATAGTGTCACAGAGGGAGTCAAATAATGACATGCTATCAATGTAGGAACAGAAAGCCTAACACACGCCAGACAGAGCGAATGAGGTTTTGATGAAGCACAGAAGAAGAGGAAACCTGATAGGCTCCCTTTATCTGCGTGTCACCCAGTCTATTTGCGTGTCTGTGTCGGGTCGGTCGGACAGTCTGTGTTGTTTAAACTGATGCAATATCACCCTCTGCTGGCCTCCCCACACCACTGCATAGGCATTGGCAGAGGGTGAAATCCAAAAAGGATTCATTCAAGGGTGGGAGGAAGGAACAGCTCACAGCACGATCCAAACTGATTTACTGATCTGAATGTATTTTAAGCTTGTAACTGCATCTGCGTCCATCACTTCCACTGGAAGTTCATTCCACGCACAAACCTTCTGTGTAAAAAAAATTGCATTTCATGTCTTTTTAAAACATTTCTCCTCTCATCTTAAAATATCCCCCTAGTCTTGAATATCCAATCCTAGTAAAAAGAGAACAACCAATCACCTTATCTAGACCTCTCATGATTTTATAAGCCTGTATAACCCATCAAGTTTCTTCTGACCAGTGAAACAGTCCCAGCCTAACCAGTCTACATTTATAACTCAGCCCCTCTGTTTCTGACAGCATCCCGGTAAATCTCTTCTAAACACTCGACACCTCAACAGCACACTTTCTATAACAAGGTAAGCAGAATTAGACACAGTATTCCAGAAGAGTACCATTTATAAGAAAGGTGATAAGGACAAGCCAGTGAACGAGAGACTGGTGAGCCTGAAGTCAGTGGTGGGCAAGTGTTTGGAGGAATGCTGAGGGATAGGATGTATATGTATTTGGAAAGGCAAGGACTGATTAGGGATAGCTAACATGGCTTTGTGCGTGGGAAATCATTTTTCTAGAACTTAATTGATTTTTTTGAAGAAGTAACAAAGAGGATTGATGAGGGCCGAGAAATGGACGTGAACTAGATGGAGTTCACTAAGGCGTTCACCATGGGTGAATGGTGAGCAAGATTAATTCTGATGGAATACGGGGAGTTACAGAACTGGCTCGAAGGTAGAAGACAGAGGGTGGTGATGGAGGGTTGGTTTTCAGACTGGAGACCTATGACCACTGGAGTGCCACGAGGATGGGTGCTGGGTCTGCTACTTTTAGTCATTTATATCAATGGTTTGGATATGTACGTAGAAGGTATTGTTAGTACGTTTGCAGATGACACCAAAATTTGATGTGGAGTGGACAGCGAAGAATGTTACCTCAGATTGCAACTGGATATTGATCTGATCGGCCAATGGGCTGAGGAGTGGCAGGTGGAGTTTAATTTACATAAATGTGAGCTGCTGCATTTTGGGAAAGCAAATTGCGGCAGGACTTGTACACTTAATGGTAAGATCCTAGGGAGTGTTGCTGAACAAAGCTGTGTTAGTTAAATATTTGATAGAGAAGTGAGTCACGGATAATGGGATACAGACAGTAAAGTGGGGCTGACAACAT
>NW_025209741.1:0-3586 GCF_004010195.1 Chiloscyllium plagiosum
GAACCATGGTTCACTAAAGAAGCTGAATCTCTTGTCAAGAGGAAGAAAGAAAACTTATGAAAGGATGAGACGTGAAGGCTCAGTTAGGGAGCTTGAGAATTAAAATTCGTCAGGAAAGACCGAAAGAGAAAGCTAAGAAGAGCCAGGAGGGGACATGAGAAGTAGTTGGCAGATAGGATCAAGGAAAATCCTAAAGCTTTCTAGAGGTATGTCAGGAATAAAAGAATGACTAGAATAAGATTAGGGCCAATCAAGGACAGTAGTGGGAATTTGTGCATAGAGACCAAGGAGAAGCGCTAAATGAAGATTTTTTGTCAGTATTCACATTGGAAAAAGACAATGTTATCGAGGAGAATACTGAGATACAGGCTATTAGACTAGATGGGATTGAGGTTCATGAGGAGGAAGTGTTAGCAATTCTGGAAAGTATGAAAATAGAAAAGTCCCCTGGACTGGATGGGATTTATCCGAGGATTCTCTGGGAAGCCAGGGAGGAGATTGCAGAACCTTTGGCTTTGAACTTTATGATGTCATTGTCTTCAGGAATAGTGCCAGATGAACTGGAGGATAGCAAATGTTGTTCCCTTGTTCAAGCAGGGGAGTAGAGATAACACTGGCAAATATAGACCAGTGAGCCTTACTTTGGTTGTGGGTAAAGTGTTGGAAAAGTTTATAAGAGATAGGATTTATAATCGTCTTGAGAGGAATAAGTTGATTAAAGGTAGTCAACATGGTTTTGTGAAGGGTAGTTCATGCCTCACAAGCCTTACTGAGTTCTTTGAGAAGGTGACCAAATAGGTAGATGATGGTAAAGCGGTTGCTATGGTGTATGTGGATTTCAGTAAGACGTTTAATAAGGTTCCCCATAGTAGGCTATTACTGAAAATACGGAGGCATGGGATTGAGGAGGGTTTGGTGGTTTGGATCAGAAATTGGCTCGCTGAAAGAAGACAGAGTGGTGTTTAATGGGAAATGTATATCCTGGAGTTCAGTTACAAATGGTGTACCGCAAGGATTTGGGGCCACTGCTATTTGTCATTTTTATAAATGACCTGGATAAGAGCGTAGAAGGATGGGTTCGTAAATGTGCAGATGACACTCAGGTCGATGGAGTTTTTGATAGTGCCAAAGGATGTTGCAGGTTACAGAGGGACATGGATAAGCTATAGAGCTGGGCTGAGATGTGGCAAATGGAGTTTAATGCAGAAAAGTGTGAGATGATTCACTTTGGAATCAACAACAGGAGTACATTTACTGGGTAAATGGTGAGATTCTTAGTAGTGTAGATGATCAGAGACATCTCGGTGTCCATGTACATAGATCCCTGAAAGTTGCTACCCATATTGATAGGGTTGTTAAAAACGCATATGATGTGTTAGGCTTTATTGGTAGAGGGATTCAATTTTGGAGCCATGAGGTCATGTTGCAGCTGTACAAAACTCTGGTACATCCGGACTTGGAGTATTGCAGTTCTGGTCACTGCATTATAGGAAGGATGTGGAAGCTTTGGAAAGGTTCAGAAGAAATTTACTAGGATGTTGTCTGGTATGGAGAGAAGGTCTTATGAGGAAAGACTGTTTTCATTAGAGCAAAGAAGGTTGAGAGGTGACTTAATTGAGACATATAAGATAATCAGAGGGTTAGATAGGGTGGACAGGGAGGGCCTTGTTCCTCGGATAGTGATGGCTAACATGAGGGACATAGCTTTAAATTTAGGGGTGATAGATATAGGACAGATGTCAGAGGTAGTTTCTTTTCTCAGAGAGTAGTAGGGGTGCAGAACAGTAGTGCATTCACCAAGTTTAAGGGCAGTTAAACAGTCATTGGATAAATATATTGATGACAAAGTGATAGTGTAGGTTAGATGTGCTTCAGATTGGTTTCACAAGTTGGTGCAACATCGGGGGTCAAAGAGCCTGTACTGCACTGTAATGTTCAATATTCTATGAAACTAAAAAAACCTTTTCACACAGCATGTTGTTAGGGTGTTGAATGTACTGTCGGAAAGTGTGGTGGAGGCATATTCAAATGAAGCATTCAAGCAGGTATTGGATGTTACTTTGGATAGTTCTGTTTTGCAGAGGGATATAGGCAAAGGTCAGGAGACTGACACCTGATAATAGAGTGGGACTAGATAATATAGCTGGGCTCGACAATGGAGCTAGTGCAGGCACAATGGGCCAAATGGCCTCTGTGCAATAATTCTAGAACATATAGAACATAGAACATTACAGCGCAGTACAGGCCTTTCGGTCCTCGATGTTGCGCCGACCTGTCATACCAATCTGAAGTCCATCTAACCTACACTATTCCATGTACGTCCATATGCTTGTCCAATGACAACTTAAATGTACTTAAAGTTGGCGAATCTAGCATCATCCCAGCCTGATGCAGTGGCCTCCCATAGCATCATCCCAGCCTGATGCTGTGGCATCCCATAGCATCATCCCAACCTGGCGCAGTGGCCTCACATAGCATCATCCCAGCCTGATGCTGCAGCCTCCCATAGTATCATCCCAGCCTGATGCAACGGCCTCCCATAGCATCATCCCAACCTGGCGCAGCTGCCTTCCATAGCATCATCACAGCCTGGCACAGCAGCCTTAACATAGAATCATCACAGCCTGGTGCAGTGGCCTCCCATAGCCGAATCCCAGCCTGGCGCAACGGCCTCCCATAGCATCAACCCAGCCTTGCACAGCAGCCTCCTATAGCATCATCTCAGCCTGGCACAGTGGCCTCCCATAGCATCATCCCAGCCTGGCGCTGCAGCCTCCCATAGCATCATCCAGCTCTGGCGTAGCAGCCTCTCATAGCCTGACGCACTGGCTTCCCATAGCATCATCCCAGCCTGGCACAGCGGGCTCCTGTAGCATCATCCCAGCCTGACACAGCGGCCTCCTATTGCAACATCCCAGCCTGACACAGGCGCCTCCTATAACATGATCCCAGCCTAACACAGCGCCATCCCATAACATCATCCCAGCCTGACAGAGGAGCCTCCTATAGCATCATCCCAGCTTGGTGCTGTGGCCTTCCATAGCATCATCCCAGCGTAGCGCGGCAGCCTTCCATAGTATTATCCCATCCTGGCGCAGCAGCCTCCCATAGCATTATCCAGACCTGGCACAGCAGCCTCCCTCAACATCATCCTGGATCTAACACAGCGGCCTCCCATAGCACCATCCTGACCTGATGCAGCGGCCTCCCATAGCATCATCCTAGCCTGGCACAGGGACCTCCCGTAGCATTTTCCCAGCCTGGCGCAGCTGCCTCCCATAGCATCATCGTGACCTGGCGCAGCAGCCTCCCATAGCAGTATCCCAGCCTGACACAGGAGCCTCCTATAGCATCATCCCAGTCTGACACAGCGGCCTCCCATAGCATCATCTCAGCCTGGCGCAGCGGCCCCCCACATCATAATCCTGACCTGGTGCAGCGGCCTCCAATAGCATCATCCCAGCCTGGTGCAGCGGCCTCTAATAGCATCATCCCAGCCTGGTGCAGCGGTCTCCAATAGCATCATCCCAGCCTGGTGCTATGGCGTCCCATAGCATCATCCCAGCCTGGCGCAGTGGCCTCCCAT
>NW_025209741.1:3955-12219 GCF_004010195.1 Chiloscyllium plagiosum
GTGGCCTCCCATAGCATCATCCCAGCGTAGCGCGGCAGCCTTCCATAGCATTATCCCATCCTGGCGCAGCAGCCTCCCATAGCATTATCCAGACCTGGCACAGCAGCCTCCCTCAACATCATCCCGGATCTAACACAGCGGCCTCCCATAGCACCATCCTGACCTGATGCAGCGGCCTCCCATAGCATCATCCTAGCCTGGCACAGCGGCCTCCCGTAGCATTTTCCCAGCCTGATGCAGTTCCCTCCCATAGCATCATCGTGACCTGGCGCAGCTGCCTCCCATTGCAGTATCCCAGCCTGACACAGGAGCCTCCCATTGCAACATCCCAACCTGATACAGTGGCCTCCCATAGCATCATCGCAGCCTTGCGCAGCGGCCCCCCACATCATAATCCTGACCTGGTGCAGCGGCCTCCAATAGCATCATCCCAGCCTGGTGCAGCGGCCTCGAATAGCATCATCCCAGCCTGGTGCAGCGGCCTCCAATAGCATCATCCCAGCCTGGTGCAGCGGCCTCGAATAGCATCATCCCAGCCTGGTGCTGTGGCGTCCCATAGCATCATCCCAGCCTGGCGCAGTGGCCTCCCATTGCATCATCCCAGCCTGATGCAGTGGTCTCCCATTGCATCATCCCAGCCTGATGTGGTGGTCTCCCATAGCATCATCCCAGCCTGATGCTGCAGCCTCCCATAGTATCATCCCAGCCTGGCGCAGTGGCCTCCCATTGCATCATCCCAGCCTGATGCAGTGGTCTCCCATAGCATCATCCCAGCCTGGCACAGCGGTCTCCCATAGCATTATCCAGACCTGGCGCAATGGCTTCCCGTAGCATCATCCCAGCCTGGTGCAGTGGCATCCCATAGCATCATCCAGACCTGGCGCAATGGCTTCCCATAGCATCATCCCAGTCTGGCACAGTGGCCTCCCTTGGCATCATTCCAGCCTGATGTAGCAGACTCCCATAGCATCATCCCAGCCTGGCACAAGAGTCTCCCATAACATCATCCCAGCCTGGCACAGGGGTCTCCCATAACATCATCCCAGCCTGGCGCTGCAGCCTACCATAGCACCATCCCAGCATTGCGCTGCAGCCTCCAGTAGCATTATCCATATCTGGCGTAGCGGCTTTCCATAGCATCATCCACATCCAGCGTAGAGGCCTCCCATAGCATCAACCCAGCCTGGCACAGCTGCCTGTCATAGCATCATCCCAGCCTGGTACAACAGCGTCTCATAGCATCATCCAGATCTGGCACAGGAGCCTCTCATAGCATCATTCCAGTCTGGCACTGGACTCACCCGTTGCATCATCCCAGCCTGGCGCAGCAGCCTCGCATAGTATCATCCCAGCCTGGCGCAGCAGCCTCGCATAGTATCATCCCAGCCTGGCGCAGCGGCATCCCATAGCATCATCCCAGCCTGACACAGCGGTCTCCCATAGCATTATCCCAGTCTGACACAGCAACCTCCCGTAGCATTATCCCAGCCTGGCACAGCGGGCTCCCATAGCATCATCCAGATCCAGCATAGAGGCCTCCTATAGCATCATTCCAGCCTGACGTAGCAGCCTCCCATAGCATCATCCCAGCCTGGCACAGCAGCCTTCCATAGCGTCATCACAGCCTGGTGCAGTGGCCTCCCATTATCCCAGCCTGACACAGCGACCTCCCATAGCATTATCCAAACCTGACGCAGCGGCCTCCCATAGCATTATCCCAGCCTGGTGCAGCGGCCTCCAATAGCATCATCCCAGCCTGGTGCTGTGGCGTCCCATAGCATCACCCAACCTGGCGCAGTGGCCTCCCATAGCATCATCCCAGCCTGGCACAGCTGCCTGTCATAGCATCATCCCAGCCTGGTACAGCAGCATCTCATAGCATCATTCCAGCCTGGCACTGGACTCACCCGTTGCATCATCCCAGCCTGACACAGTGGCCTCGCATAGTATCATCCCAGTCTGGCACTGCAGCCTACCATAGCACCATCCCAGCATTGCGCAGCAGCCTCCAGCAGCATTATCCATATCTGGCGTAATGGCTTTCCATAGCATCATCCAGATCCGGCGTAGATGCCTCCCATAGCATCATCCCAGCCTGGCACTGGACTCACCCGTTGCATCATCCCAGCCTGGCACAGCGGCCTCCCATAGCATCATCCCAGCCTGACACAGCGGCCTCCCATAGTATCATCTCAGCCTGATACAGGAGCCTCCCATAGCATCATCCCAGCCTGACACAGTAGCCTCCTATAGCATCATCCCAGCCAGACGCAGCGGCCTCCCATAGCATCATCCCAGCCTGACACAGGAGCCTCCTATAGCATCATCCCAGCCTGACGCAGCGGCCTCCCATAGCATCATCCCAGCCTGACACAGTGGCTTCCCATAGCATCATGCAGGTGTGTATTCCACATTGATGCCCTGGGGTTGAAGTGTTCCGAGGCAGAAGATGAGGTGTTCTTTATTCCACATTTCTCCTTCCCCCACCTCACCCTAGTTCCAAACTTCCAGCTCAACAATGTCCCCATGACTTGTCCTACCTGCCTATCTCCTTTTCCACCTATCCACTCCACCCTCCTCCCTGACCTATCACCTTCATCCCCTCCCCCACTCACCTATTGTACTCTATGCTACTTTCTCCCCACCCCCACCCTCCTCTAGCTTATCTCTCCACGCTTCAGGCTCTCTGCCTTTATTCCTGATGAAGGGCTTTTGCCCGAAACGTCGATTTTACTGCTCCTTGGATGCTGCCTGAACTGCTGTGCTCTTCCAGCACCCAAATCCAGACTCCCATAGCATCATCCCAGCCTGGCACAGGAGTCACCCATAGCATCATCCCAGCCTGGTGCTGCAGCCTCCCATAGCATCACCCAGATCTGGCGTAGCAGCCTCTCATAGCATCAGCCCAGCCTGACGCACTGGCTTCCCATAGCATCATCCCAGCCTGGCACAGAAGTCTCCCATAACACTATCCCAGGCTGCGCAGCGGCCTCCCATTGCATCATCCCAGCCTGGTGCAGTGGCCTCCCATAGCCGAATCCCAGCCTGGCGCAGCGGCCTCCCATAGCATAATCCCAGCCTGGCACAGCAGCCTCCCATAGCATCATCCCAGCATGGCACACGAGTCACCCATAGCATCATCCCAGCCTGGCCCTGCAGCCTCCTATAGCATCATCCAGATCTGGCTCTGCAGCCTCCGGTAGCATCACCCTAGCCTGACGCACTGGCTTCCGATAGCATCATCCCAGCATGGCACAGGAGTCTCCCATCACACCATCCCAGCCTGACGGAGCAGCCTTCCATAGCATCATCCCAGCCTGAAACAGGAGCCTTCCATAGCATCATCCCAGCCTGAAACAGGAGCCTCCCATAGCATCATCCCAGCCTGGCATAGCAACCTCCCATAGCACCTTTTCAGCCTGGCGCAACAGCCTCCCATAGCAACATCCCAGCATGGCGCTGCAGCCTCCTATAGCATCATCCCAGCCTGGTACAGCAGTCTCATATAGCATCATCCCAGTCTGGCACAGGAGTGTCCCCTAACACAATCCCAGCCTGGCGCTGCAACCTCCTATAGCATCATCACAGCTTGGTGCAGCGGCCTCCTACAGCATCATCCCAGCCTAGTGCAGCGGCCTCCAATAGCATCATCCAAGGCGGCGCGGCAGCCTCCCATAGCGGCATCCTGGCCTGGTGCAGCGCCCTCCCATAGCATCACGCCAGCCTGGCACAGCAGCCTCCAATAGCGTCCTCCAAACCTGGCTCATCGGCCTCCCATAGCATCATCCCAGCCTGGCACAGCAGCCTCTCATTGCATCATCCCAGCCTGGCACAGCAGCCTCTCATAGCATCATCCCAGCCTGGCTCAGCGGCCTCCAATAGCATCATCCCAGCCTGGCTCAGCGGCCTTCATTAGCGTCATCCCAGCCTGGCGCAGCGGCCTCCAATAGCGTCACCACAGCCTGGTGCAGGGGCCTCCCATAGCATCATCTCAGCCTGGTACAGCAGCCTCCTATAGCATCATCCCAGCCTGGCGCAGCGGCTTCCTAAAGCATCATCTCGGCTGGCACAGTGGCCTCCCATAGCATCATCCCAGCCAGGCGCTGCAGCCTCCCATAGCATCATCCAGATCTGGCATAGCAGCCTCCCGTAGCATCATCCAGATCTGGCGCAGCAGCCTCTCATAGCCTGACGCACTGGCTTCCCATAGCATCATCCCAGCCTGGCACAGCAGCCTCCTATAGCATCATCACAGCCTGACACAGCGGCCTCCGAAAGCATCATCCCAGCTTGACACAGGAGCCTCCTATAACATCATCCCAGCCTGACACAGCGCCATCCCATAACATCATCCCAGCCTGACACAGGAGCCTCCTATAGCATCATCCCAGCTTGGCGCAGTGTCCTCCCATAGCATCATCCCAGCCTGACGCAGCAGACTCCCATAGCATCATCCCAGCGTAGCACGGCAGCCTTCCATAGCATCAATCCAGCCTGGCGCAGCATCCTCCCATAGCATTATCCAGACCTGGCACAGCAGCCTCCCTCAACATAGAACATAGAACATAGAAGAATACAGCGCAGTACAGGCCCTTTGGCCCTCGATGTTGCGCCGATCCAAGCCCACCTAACCTATACTAACCCACTATCCTCCATATACCTATCCAATGCCCGCTTAAATGCCCATAAAGAGGGAGAGTCCACCACTGCTACTGGCAGGGCATTCCATGAACTTACGACTCGCTGAGTGAAGAACCCTCTGCTCATCCACACTACCAAGTATCCGACCATTAGCCCAGTACCCAATCTTTTTGTTACTCTTACCAAAGTGAATCACTTCACATTTAGCTACATTGAACTCCAGAACTTCAGTCCTATATCTACCGCCCCTTAATTTAAAGCTATACCCCCTTGTAATACCCGACTCCATACGCGGGAAAAGGTTCACACTGTCAACCCTATCTAACCCCCTAATCATCTTGTACACCTCAATCAAGTCACCCCTAAACCTTCTTTTCTCTAATGAAAACAGCCCCAAGTGTCTCAGTCTTTCCTCATACGATCTTCCTTCCATACCAGGCAACATCCTGGTAAACCTCCTCTGCACCCGTTCCAGTGCCTCCACATCCTTCCTATAGTATGGCGACCAAAACTGCACACAATATTCCAGATGCGGCCGCCCCAGAGTCTTATACAACTGCAACATGACCTCAGGACTCCGGAACTCAATTCCTCTACCAATAAAAGCCAGTACGCCATATGCCTTCCTCACCGCACTATTTACCTGGGTGGCAACTTTCAGAGATCTGTGTACATGGACACCAAGATCCCTCTGCTCATCCACACTACCAAGTATCCGACCATTAGCCCAGTACCCCATCTTTTTGTTACTCTTACCAAAGTGAATCACCTCACACTAGCTACATTGAACTCCATTTGCCACCTTTCTGCCCAGCTCTGCAGCTTCTCTATATCCTGCTGTAACCTGCCACATCCTTCCTCACTGTCAACAACTCCTCCGACTTTCGTATCATCCGCAAACTTGCTCACCCAACCTTCTAACCCCTCCTCCAGGTAATTTATAAAAATGACAAACAGCAATGGTCCCAAAACAGATCCTTGCGGAACACCGCTAGTGACGGCACTCCATGAAGAAAATTTGCCATCAACTACTACCCTCTGTCTTCTTCCAGCCAGCCAACTCCTAATCCAAACCTCCAACTCACCCTCAATGCCATACCTCCGTACTTTTTGCAGTAGCCTACCATGGGGAACCTTATCAAACGCCTTACTAAAATCCATATACACAACATCTACTGCTTTACCCTCGTTCACCTCCTTAGTCACCTTTTCAAAGAATTCAATAAGGTTTGTGAGGCACGACCTGCCCTTCACAAAACCATGCTGACTATCCTTGATCACATTATTCCTATCCAGATGTGCATAAAAGCGTCATCCCAGCCTGACACAGCGCCATCCCATAGCATCATCCCAGCCTGACACAGGAGCCTCCAACAGCATCATCCCAGCCTGGCGCAGCAGCCTCCCATAGCATCATCCCAGCCTGACGCAGCGGCCTCCCATATCATTATCCCAGTCTGACACAGTGGCCTCCCATAGCATCATCCCAGTCTGACACAGCGACCTCCCATAGCATCATCCCAGTCTGACACAGCGACCTCCCATAGCTTATCCCAGCCTGACACAGCGGCCTCCCATAGCATCATCCCAGTCTGACACAGCGACCTCCCATAGCTTATCCCCGCCTGACACAGCGGCCTCCCATAGCATCATCCCAGCCTGACACAGCGGCCTCCCATAGCATCATCCCAGTCTGACACAGCGACCTCCCATAGCTTATCCCAGCCTGACACAGCGACCTCCCATAGCATCATCCCAGCCTGAAACAGGAGCCTCCCATAGCATCATCACAGCCTGACACGGGAGCCTCCTATAGTATCATCCCCACCTGACACAGTGGCCTCCTATAGCAACATCCCAGCATGGCGCTGCAGCCTCCCATAGCATCATCCCAGCCTGGTACAGCAGCCTCCTATAGCATCATCCCAGTCTGGCACAGGAGAGTCCCATAACACAATCCCAGCCTGGTGCTGCAACCTCCTATAGCATCATCACAGCTTGGTGCAGCAGCCTCCCATAGCATCATCCAGATCTGGCGCAGCGGCCTCCTACAGCATCATCCCAGCCTGGTGCAGCGGCCTCCAATAGCATCATCCTAGGCAGCGCGGCAGCCTCCCATAGCGGCATCCTGGCCTGGTGCAGCGCCCTTCCATAGCATCATGCCAGCCTGGCGCAGCAGCCTCCCATAGTATCATCCCAACCTGGCGCTGCAGCCTCCAATAGCGTCCTCCCAGCCTGGCTCATCGGCCTCCCATAGCATCATCCCAGCCTGGTACAGCGGCCTCTCATAGCATCATCCCAGCCTGAAACAGGAACCTCCCATAGCATCATCCCAGCCTGAAACAGGAACCTCCCATAGCATCATCCCAGCCTGAAACAGGAACCTCCCATAGCATCATGGAGCCTCCCATAGCATCATCCCAGTCTGACACAGGAGCCTCCTATAGCATCATCCCAGCCTGACGCAGTGGCCTCCCATAGAATCATCCCAGCCTGACACAGGAGCCTCCTATAGCATCATCCCCGTCTGATGCACTGGCTTCCCATAGCATCATCCCAGCCTGGCGCAGGAGTCTCCCATCACACCATCCCAGCCTGACGGAGCAGCCTTCCATAGCATCATCACAGCTTGGTGCAGTGGCCTTCCATAGCATCATCCCAGCCTGGCATAGCAACCTCCCGTAGCACCATCCCAGCCTGGCGCAGCAGCCTCCCATAGCACCATCCCAGCCTGGCGCAGCAGCCTCCCATAGCAACATCCCAGCCTGGCACAGCAGCCTCCCATAGCGTCATCACAGCTTGGTGCAGTGGCCTCCCATAGCATCATCCCAGCCTGGCATAGCAACCTCCCATGGCCCATCCCAGCCTGGCGCAGCAGCCTCCCATAGCAACATCCCAGCATGGTGCTGCAGCCTCCTATAGCATCATCCCAGTCTGGCACAGGAGTGTCCCATAACACAATCCCAGCCTGGCGCTGCAACCTCCTATAGCATCATCCCAGCTTGGCGCAGCAGCCTCCCATAGCATCATCACAGCCTGGCTCAGCAGCCTCCAATAGCGTCCTCCAAGCCTGGCGCAGCAGCCTCTCATAGCATCATCCCAGCCTGACTTAGCGGCCTCCTATAGCATCATACCAGCCTGTCACATCGGCATCCCACAGCATCATCCCAGCCTGACACAGGAGCCTCATATAGCATCATCCCCACCTGATGCACTGGCTTCCCATAGCATCATCCCAGCCTGGCACAGGAGTCTCTCATCACACCAACCCAGCCTGACGGAGCAGCCTTGCAGAGCATCATCACAGCTTGGTGCAGTGGCCTCCCATAGCATCATCCCAGCCTGGCATAGCAACCTCCCATAGCACCATCCCAGCCTGGCGCAGCAGCCTCCCATAGCACCATCCCAGCCTGGCGCAGCAGCCTCCCATAGCAACATCCCAGCCTGGCACAGCAGCCTCCCATAGCGTCATCACAGCTTGGTGCAGTGGCCTCCCATAGCACCATCCCAGCCTGGCGCAGCAGCCTCCCATAGCAACATCCCAGCCTGGCACAGCAGCCTCCCATAGCGTCATCACAGCTTGGTGCAGTGGCCTCCCATAGCATCATCCCAGCCTGACACAG
>NW_025209741.1:12337-14091 GCF_004010195.1 Chiloscyllium plagiosum
GCCAGCCTGGCGCAGCAGCCTCCCATAGCATCATCCAGATCTGGCGCAGCGGCCTCCTACAGCATCATCCCAGCCTGGTGCAGCGGCCTCCAATAGCATCATCCTAGGCAGCGCGGCAGCCTCCCATAGCGGCATCCTGGCCTGGTGCAGCGCCCTTCCATAGCATCATGCCAGCCTGGCGCAGCAGCCTCCCATAGTATCATCCCAACCTGGCGCTGCAGCCCCCAATAGCGTCCTCCCAGCCTGGCTCATCGGCCTCCCATAGCATCATCCCAGCCTGGTACAGCAGCCTCCTATAGCATCATCCCAGTCTGGCACAGGAGAGTCCCATAACACAATCCCAGCCTGGTGCTGCAACCTCCTATAGCATCATCACAGCTTGGTGCAGCAGCCTCCCATAGCATCATCCAGATCTGGCGCAGCGGCCTCCTACAGCATCATCCCAGCCTGGTGCAGCGGCCTCCAATAGCATCATCCTAGGCGGCGCGGCAGCCTCCCAAAGCGGCATCCTGGCCTGGTGCAGCGCCCTCCCATAGCATCACGCCAGCCTGGCGCAGCAGCCTCCCATAGCATCATCCCAACCTGGCGCTGCAGCCTCCAATAACGTCCTCCCAGCCTGGCTCATCGGCCTCCCATAGCATCATCCCAGCCTGGTACAGCAGCCTCTCATAGCATCATCCCAGCCTGGCTCAGCGGCCTCCAATAGCATCATCCCAGCCTGGCTCAGCGGCCTCCATTAGGGTCATCCCAGCCTGGCGCAGCGGCCTCCAATAGCGTCACCACAGCCTGGTGCAGGGGCCTCCCATAGTATCATCCCAGGCTGGTGTAGCAGCCTCCTATAGCTTCATCCCAGCCTGGCGCAGCGGCCTCCAATAGCGTCACCAAAGCCTGGCGCAGCGGCCTCACATAACATCATCCCAGCCTGATATTGCGGTCTCCCATAGCATCATCCCAGCCTGACACAGTAGCCTCCCATAGCATCATCCCAGCCTGACACAGTAGCCTCCCATAGCATCATCCCAGCCTGATGCTGCAGCCTCCCATAGCATCATCCCAGCCTGGCACAGCGGTCTCCCATAGCATTATCCCAACCTGACGCAGCGGCATCCCATAGCATCTACCAGACCTAGCGCAATGGCTTCCCGTAGCATCATCCCAGCCTGACGCAGTGGCCTCCCATAGCATCATCCAGAGCTGGCACATTTGCCTCCCATAGCATCATTCCAGCCTGACGCAGCAGCCTCCCATAGCATCATCCCAGCCTGGCACATGGGTCTCCCATAACATCATCCCAGCCTGGCGCTGCAGCCTCCCATAGCACCATCCCAGCATTGCGCAGCAGCCTCCAGTAGCATTATCCAGATCTGGCGTAGCGGTTTTCCATAGCATCATCCACATCTGGCGTAGAGGCCTCCCATAGCATCATCCCAGCCTGGTGCAGGGGCCTCCCATAGCATCATCCCAGCCTGACACAGCGGCCTCCTATAGCATCATACCAGCCTGTCATATCGGCATCCCACAGCATCATCCCAGCCTACACAGGAGCCTCCTATAAGCGTCATCCCAGCCTGACACAGCGCCATCCCATAGCATCATCCCAGCCTGACACAGGAGCCTCCAATAGCGTCATCCCAGCCTGACGCAGCGGCCTCCCATAGCATTATCCCAGTCAGACACAGCAACCTCCCATAGCTTATCCCAGCCTGACACAGGGACCTCCCATAGCATCATCCCAGCCTGACACAGGAGCCTCC
>NW_025209741.1:15401-17364 GCF_004010195.1 Chiloscyllium plagiosum
CCATAGCATCATCCCAGCCTGGCACAGCAGCCTCCCATAGCGTCATCACAGCTTGGTGCAGTGGCCTCCCATAGCATCATCCCAGCCTGGCACAGCAGCCTCCCATAGCGTCATCACAGCTTGGTGCAGTGGCCTCCCATAGCATCATCCCAGCCTGGCACAGCAGCCTCCCATAGCGTCATCACAGCTTGGTGCAGTGGCCTCCCATAGCATCATCCAAGCCTGGCGTAGCAGCCTCCCATAGCAACATCCCAGCATGGCGCTGCAGCCTCCCATAGCATCATCCCAGTCTGGCACAAGAGTGTCCCATAACACAATCCCAGCCTGGCGCTGCAACCTCCTATAGCATCATCCCAGCTTGGCGCAGCAGCCTCCCATAGCATCATCCAGATCTGGCGCAGCAGCCTCCTATAGCAACATCACAGCCTGGTGCAGCGGCCTCCTATAGCATCATCCCAGCCTGGTGCAGTGGCCTCCTATAGCATCATCCTAGCCGGCGCGGCAGTCTCCCATTGCGGCATCCTGGCCTGGTGCAGCGCCCTTCCATAGCATCACGCCAGCCTGGCGCAGCAGCCTCCCATAGCATCATCACAGCCTGGCTCAGCAGCCTCCAATAGCGTCCTCCAAGCCTGGCTCAGCTGCCTGACATAGCATCATCCCAGCCTGGTACAACAGCGTCTCATAGCATCATCCAGATCTGGCACAGGAGCCTGTCATAGCATCATTCCAGCCTGGTACTGGACTCACCCGTTGCATCATCCCAGCCTGACACTGCGGACTCCCATAGTATCATTTCAGCCTGGCTCAGCAGCCTCCAATAACATCATCCTAGCCTGGCTCAGCGGCCTCCCATAGCATCATCCCAGCCTGGCACAGCAGCCTCCCATAGCATCATCCCAGCCGGGCGCAGTGGCCTCCCATAACACCATCCCAGCATGGCGCTGCAACCTCCCGTAGCATCACCCAGATCTGGAACAGCAGCATCCCATAGCATCATCCCAGCCTGGCGCAGCAGCCTCCCTCAGCACCATCCCGGTCTGACGCAGTGTCCTCCCATAGCAGCATCCCAGCCTGGAGCAGCGTCCTCCCATAGAAACATCCAGACCTGTCACAGCAGACTCCCATTGCATCATCCGGGCCTGACGCAGTGGCCTCCCATAGCATCATCCCAGCCTGACACAGCAGCCTCCCATAGCATCATCCCAGCCTGGCGCAGTGGCCTCCCATAGCAGCATCCCAGCCTGGCGCAGCGACCTCCAATAGCATCATTCCAACCTGGGGCAGTGGCCTCCCATCGCATCATCCCAGCCTGGCGCAGTGGCCTCCCATAGCAGCTTCCCAGCCTGGCGCAGCGACCTCCAATAGCATCATCCTGACCTAGTGCAGTGGCCTCCCATAGCAGCATCCCAGCCTGGCGCAGCGACCTCTAATAGCATCATCCCAGCCTGGGGCAGTAGCCTCCCATAGCATCATCCCAGCCTGGTGCTGCAGCCTCCCATCGCATCATCCCAGCCTGGCGCAGTAGCCTCCCATAGCATCATCCCAGCCTGGTGCTGCAGCCTCCCATCGCATCATCCCAGCCTGGCGCAGTGGCCTCTCATAGCATCATCCCAGCCTGGCGCAGTGGCCTCCCATAGCATCATTCGAGCCTGGTGCTGCGGCCTCCAATCGCATCACCCCAGCCTGATGTGGTGGCCTTCCTTAGCATCATCCCAGCCTGGCACAGGAGTCTCCCATCACACCATCCCAGCCTGATGGAGCAGCCTTCCATAGCATCATCCCAGCCTGGCACAGCAGCCTCCCATAGCGTCATCACAGCTTGGTGCAGTGGCCTCCCATAGCATCATCCAAGCCTGGCGTAGCAGCCTCCCATAGCAACATCCCAGCATGGCGCTGCAGCCTCCCATAGCATCATCCCAGTCTGGCACAAGAGTGTCCCATAACACAATCCCAGCCTGGCGCT
>NW_025209742.1:0-12635 GCF_004010195.1 Chiloscyllium plagiosum
AATCTTTATTACATATTCCTGCACCCTGAGCTCTATAATGTCCTGTTTAAACTCACTGTCTCATTTTCCTCCCAAAATTATGAATCAATCATGTACCATCTATTCGAATATCTCAATCTCAGACCTGGTTTCTAAAGTGGCTTGTCATATTCCGATAAGAAGTATCTTCGAGGTCCACAGGACAGGAGAAGGCTTTGTGGTCCACCGAGTCTGTACTGTAAAGAAATCTTCCAACTAACTATTATAATCCCATTTTCAAGCACTTAGCCCATAGATCTGTCAACCTTGGCATTGCATTGTGTGTTTAAATACATCTTAAATGAAATTGAGATATCTGTATCTCCTACCTTTACAGACAGAGAGGTTTAGTGCAACTACTGCTCTATGATGACATCACCCGCAGGAATACAGAGCAGCTGGGTCTGTGCAAACCAGAGAACCCCCACAAATTGGCAGGGTCCCTGAGAGAGGGCACAAGAGATTTACCAGGATGGTTCGAGGAATGGGGGATATCAGTTGCAGAATTTGGGTTTGTTTTAAATTAGTAATTCATGTGACATTAGTATTGCTAATACACATCAAGAATAGCCACCTACAATCATTGGACTCTCCTTCTCAACCTCTTCCCTTACCTGGGCTGTGGTAACCTTCAGGTTAAACAACCACCAGTCATCTCTCCCGAATAAGAGAGCAGCCCCATGGTCTGGTAGGACAATACTGACTTTACCTGTTACACAGTGATGCCACTGTATTTTGTGGGTAGACAGGGGGAATACTGAAGATGGTTGTTGGGACACCACTCAGGCACAGTGCTTTGTCCTGGACGATGGTCACTTTCTTTAATATTGTTGGGGCTGCACTGATGCAGGCAAATGGAGAATGTTCCAACACAATCCTGATGTTTACCTTATAGACAGCAAACAGACATTGGGGGATCAGGGGTTTGGAGAAACCGAGGTTGTTCTCCTTGTAGTAAAGGAAACTGAGGGGAGCTGTGATGGGGAAGTGTACAAAAAAAAAGTAGGATGCTCAAATGTACACTCAGCAGCTCATCATAAACAGATTATAGAACACATTGTACAGTTGGGGGAGATCTTTTGAGAGGACGGAGTGATTCAAAGGAGAACTTTTCTGCTGCAAACGGGAATGACCTGGAACACAATACTCACACACAATGCAAATATCCAGGTCCTGATGAATTCAATAATTCTGTCAGCGTTTGGCGTTACAATTACTGAGATTACCATCTGAATGTCCAACTGAAATATCTTGTAATACAAATTTATAAAATCCATCATTGTCAGTTCAGATTGGAATCGCACACCATCCCCACCCCCTGGCTCTGGATGACTGTACACATTCCCCCTTGTGGAGATCAGCAGTCAATCCAGGGGAAATCTACGTGGGTTTCTATGAGTTTCTACCTTGGGCTATCAGGTGATTGAACAGAGCAGATCTATGACACTTCGGATAGATTGTTCCAAGAGTCAGTGAGATGTGGAGAGCAGGATTTGCTTCCTTTTGTTTCCTTCTGTGTTGCCGCTGTGCCTCATCATTAAGACATGAGGTGTGAAAGGCTCATGCACCTTGATGGGCAAGTTGTATCCATTCAGACCAATGGGAAGTAAGATCTCCCCAATCATTCCAAAGCGTATTCCTAAACAAAGATAACAAATGTGCATGCTTCCCAATGCTCAGTGCTCCCAGTGAACATTTAGAAGAATGAGGAGTGTCTCCTCGAAAAGGCATAACTGGATATTTCCAAGAGGATTATAAACTATTTACAGAGATATATTCATAGGAAAAGAGGGCAACAAGTTGCCAGATGAAGTAGAACTTGGGAAAACGTGGAAGCTGCTCATTTTGGAGGAGATAATAAAATAACAGAGTTACTATTTAAATGGTGGAAACTGTAGAAAGCTGCACCACAAAGGGACCAGGCGTAATTGTGCAGGAAACACAGCAAGCTAGCATACAGTTATAACAGGGAATCAGTAAGGGGAATGGAATGTTGTTCCTGATTTCAAGGAGTTAGCAATAATAGAGTTTGGAGTATATACCTGAGGGCAACTGTTCAAAGTGTGATTGAGACCACATCTGGAGAAATGTGAGTAGATTTGCTCCCTTTATTTAAGGAAATGCGTCAGTTTGTTTGAGGCATTTCAGAGAAGATAGAATGGGAAGATCCCTGGTTCGCATGGATTATCCTTTAAGCAAAGACTGAACGGCTTGGAACTCTACTCAGTGGATATTGGAGAATGAGATGTGATCTCTTTGAAACATACAGGATTCTGTTGAGGTTTGACAGGGTACATACTGAGAGGACATGACCCATCATGGGAGAGTCTGGATCCAGATTCTGGGTCAGTCATGGAATCAAGGGTACTATTTGGATTCAACTAGGTGAAAGTAAATGTACCGCCTGAAGAAGGGCTTATGCCCGAAACGTCGATTCTCCTGCTCCTTGAATGCTGCCTGACTTGCTGTGCTTTTCCAGCAGCACATTTTTCAGTTACTATTTGGATTCGTCATGTTGAAGGTACGGGTAAAGGGTTTCAGTAGCAATTGAGCTGGGGTGAGTTGGAGACGAGCAACATCTTAGAGATTGGAATTCCCGGTGTTTGTGATTGTGTAGATGTCTGATCAGAAGATCGCCTTGGCGTCAGATATAACAGCAATATTGTGAAGAATGTAGTCCTGCCTCAGACAGTTCCCAGTAAGAGGGAGTGGCTCAGCAGTAAGGGAAAGTAATTTGTAATAGCAACTGAAGGCAATGGGTTTACCTATTACAATGTTTCATTGGAGGAAATTGTAGCGAATCGAGTAGTGGAAGTGTGGTAAGCAGTTTGATAACTGAGCATCAGTGGAGGAATGGAGAGCGATGATGGGGAGGGAGAGCTGGGCATTGTCAGTGTACATGTGAAACCTCACACTGTGCTTTTGGACGATGTCACCTCCTGGCAGCATGTAGGTGAGAAACTGGAGGGCCAAGGAAAGATCCTGGCGGGACATTAAATGCACGGAATTCAGAAAGGAAAGGGAGAGTGGAGGTGGAGCAGGATTTTCAACGACAGTGAGGTCAAGTATTAGATTTTAGCAGAATGGGTGAGAAGGTCATAACCAGAAAAGTCAGACAGACAGCACAAGGAACAATATATGTGATAGGCGAGGGGATTGATGAGGAGGAGACAGAGTTGTAATGTCTGTAGTTTCGGAAGATTAGGGTAAAGTGTCGAGATGAGCTCTGATAAAGATTGACACTGAACTGAAGAAAGATTTTAGATTCGGGCTAAACCCAAGAGCACCACATGAGACAGTTTGGCTTGGTGGGCGAGTGGGAGGGAGGGAAGTAGCAGAGGCAGCTCATCAGGTTGTCGCAATCTTATTGACAGAGAAAATTCCATGTACCTCTCACTCTTATTGTTGGAGGGGAGCATGGAGGAGACAGGATGATGGGCATTGTTTCACAGAGTACTTAAAATGAGTGAACAAAATCTGCTGTCCACTGAGAAATCTTGCCCTGTTTCAACAATTCGGTGAGTGGAACAGCCAAAGTGTTCAAATTCGGCACAAACATTTGTTACTGCTCTTTTCATCGATAGTGTGGGAGATTCCGCAATTGCTTTCGTTTTCAAAAGTCGTGGGGCTATTTTTTCCGTGTCCAATAACATGGCCCAGGAAGGTGACTCGTGCTTTAGCAAATTCACTTTTTGCTCAGTTTACCACCGAGCTTGCCAAGTCGATTGAACAAATCCGAAAAATGCTGCAAATGTTCCTTCCATGATTGATTAAAAATCACGAGGCCATGAACATACACCACGCAGTTATGTCATCCAGCAATGATCTGGTTGGTCAGTCTCTGAAAAGTGACTGGTATGAATTTGAACTGAGATATCACATTTAGCGTTTCGAAAGACGAAATTGCCTTTTCTCACTCTGACAGAGGCACGTCCCAGTAGCCTCTGAGCAAATCTAACTTAGAAATGCAAGCTGCTTGTCCCACGTTTTCGACACAGTCTTCCAACAGCTGAATTAGATGTGCATCAGTCTTTGGAAACGGCGTTGACTTTGCAAGAGTCCATACATAACCGTTGGGTATCATCAGGCTGTGGCACCATGACAATAGTGAGCTCCAGAGATTAGAATTTTCCCCAGTGAAGCCATCTTGGAGAAAGCACTCTATCTCCTTCTGACCCTGTGCCAACTTTATATGGTTATGCAACTAAGGATGTTGCTTCAACGGAACAACATCTACAGCTGTATCATGTGCAATCAAGTTAGTCCTTCCCAATTTATTTCTGCATATCTACCCCTGTAACAGTAATAAATCTGTCAGGCCATTTCGATTTTCTTGTGGAATGTAACTCAATAATGTATTCCAATTGTTGACAACTTCCTTATTGTCCACATTGAGTAGAGGAATGTCCAATCCAGAACCCTCCGAACTTGGTTCTACTTTTGTGCTGTAATCATTAATACCCTCTCCTCTTGCTTTAACTTCCCAATCAAAATATCTTTTGAGCATATTCACATGACGCACTCCTGTCTAAAGACCTTATCAAGTTTACCTCTCTAAATTACATGTAGATTTGATAGGCCCACTAAACATTGCTTTTAATGCACGTTGTTAGAGTTATTAGGGCCAATCTGCCAAAATTCAACTCCATTTTTGTGTAGTCCATGCTAATAAAAATGTCTCTATATTTCGCCTGTATTTCCTCACCCCCTAAATGACCTGCAAGTCGTATCCTGGTGGTCAGTTTTCTCCCTGTTTGTCCAATGTATTTTTTGTTATGGTCCCTGCATGGTATTTTGTAAATGAAATTGGCCACCAGCATACATGAACACCAATGCGCCACAAAAATGCATGACCTTCTTTCACTCGTATCCTAACATAAAAATGAAGGACACCACTTCGACTGGGAAAACACATCCATCCTAATACAAGCCATTCAAAGACATGCACGAGAGTTCCTATACCACAGAAAATTACATCACATAGGAAAAGGCATCACTGACCACAAGAAACAGAAACATATAAATAGAAAGCAGGAACTGACAACAGTGCTTCGCCTGAGGCCCACTGAAGATGTTACCTAGTAGGGAGACGAAACTTATGGAAATAAACCTGCCAGCTCAGCGGGCAAACCTAAATCCAAACTCTCGATGTGTCCGTATTTCTCATTTCCCACTTCAGCTTTTTGTAAAGTCTGAGAGCGGCGACAACTTAAGAGTGAATCTGCGGAGGGACATTTTTCCTCCATCCCTGGTGAAATGCGTAAAACTTGACTGGCGTTCTCTTGATCATGTGTCTTTCGCTTAGGTCTGAGCTAAGGATATATTTCTGACCTCAAAATGTTACGAGCATTTAGAATTCTTATTAGAATTCATAATCCATCAGATAAAAATCAATTCCACCACAATTATAAAATTGCAATAATGCATTTACTGTTGGTGTAAAATGAATAATGATCATAGTAGAGAATGAGAGTGATCAGGCCGTTGTGTCTGTGCCATGAGCACAATATTCCCTGGGAAGCCTGCATTGTCTCCTGCCTCACCTCGTTATTGCCAGCAAACTGTAAATGAAAGATGGGAAATAAAAGAGGAGAAGGAGAAGCGCTCATAGCACAGAGGCAGGAGACTTCAGGTTGAATTAGCAGGAAACAACATTCGCTGATGGGTTAGCAGCAAATGACAACATGCTGAGTTCAAACTATGAACTATGCTCAGTTGCCACCTTCGAGATACTGGGTAATTTGATTAGATTAGATTAGATTACTTACAGTGTGGAAACAGGCCCTTCGGCCCAACAAGTCCACACCGACCCGCCGAAGCGTAACCCACCCATACCCCCACATTTACCCCTTACCTAACACTACGGGCAATTTAGCATGGCCAATTCACCTGACCTGCACATCTTTGGACTGTGGGAGGAAACCGGAGCACCCGGAGGAAACCCACGCAGACACGGGGAGAACGTGCAAACTCCACACAGTCAGTCGCCTGAGGCGGGAATTGAACCCGGGTCTCTGGCGCTGCGAGGCAGCAGTGCTAACCACTGTGCCACCGTGCCGCCTACCATATTGCAGTCCACCATATTGCCCACCATTTGCGAGATACTTAATCAATTAAACATCGAGGCACTTGGCAGACTGTGCTGGCATTTGAACTCATAATCGCCTGTTTATTGGACAGACGCTTTAGGCACCTGACCCACGGCAGCACCCAGAGATCGTTACTCAGCTACATGTGCAATCAGTTAACAACGCGATCAATTAACTGGGAGTTTTGTTTCTTTTTTCTGTACTGATGCTGTTTAGTGAGAATTTAAAACAACCCATGCTTTTCCAAGTAAAACTAGCTGGATGGATGGAGAACGGAATGTTAGATAGAGACTACTAGTGGAAAGGTGTTTCTCAAGATGGAGACCTGAGTCCAGTTGTGTTCAACAAGAATCCGTGCTGAGACCAATATTGCTTGTGTTGTACAGAAAGTATTGGTACTTCCCACATGTCATTAATAGAGAGATAAATAATTGAAACCCAGTAACTGATCATTCCAGTCCTCCAATAATTGTATCCTTCCAATTTGAAAAATACCTAATATCCCTGATTCTGTGCCTTTTGTTAAATAAATAATTCGCATTATGTGCTCTTTTATTAACCAAAAATGTGATGCGGACGCTTACTGAGCACATCTTGGAGATTCAAATTAATTGTATCCATCAACTGCCTTTATCATTTCTGTTTGTAACATAAGCAAGTCCACATGACACAATTGTGAAGTGTGACTTTCGTCCCAACACATGATGTTGACTTTGACTGCAATAATTCTTTCTAAATGTACAGCTATCTCTTCCTATACAATCGTTTCTGGCATTTTCCAAATGGTAGCTATGACATTGGTGTAGATGGAAGCTGTTCTATCAGATAAGCTGCACATTTTGATGAAATCATGGTGATTTGGTTGCTCCTCAACTTCACTTTCCTGCCTTATTCCTATGGTCCTTGATTCCATAAGTGACCGAGTGTCTGTCTATCTCAGGATTCAATACGCCCAGCCTTGACTGGCCTCTGTTGGAACGAATATCACAGATTTCCTACCCTTTGAAAGACAGAATATCCGCCTCATCCGTGTCTTAAATGGATAACCCCTTTCCCTCAGATTAAGCTCTCTCCATCCCGGATGTAAATTAGAGCAGAATCAATCCCTAAAATTAAGGATAGACTCACCGATGTTTCCAATGCCAGTTCTGAGAATCTGAAGCACTTTTTGGTTTCATCGTTGGTTAAACCAGCTGCCCTGAGTTACATATTATATTTACCAATGACGAACCTCTTTCAGATGGAGTGGAAAAGTGTTATGCAAAAACAAAGACATCTTACTTCATTGATCCATTGCGCTGATTATTAATCTCTCTGCTCATGGAAATGGATCCTTCCCATTCACTCTATTTCTCATCAATGTGTGTAGTTCAATTCAACTTCCCATCAGCCTCCTCCGTTCTCATCAAATACATTGGGACAGGAAATCGTAGGATCATGCTGCAGACAGGACAAGCCAAATACTCGCCTTTCCTGTTGGAACTCTCAGTCCATAAGAAAGAGTGAGCAATATACGCTGATTGGTAATTATGCCTGAGTGCTAAAGGCGTTGGACTAAAAAATCCATTGGTGTTTTCCTGCGCAGGTTGGAATCCTGCAGATTATGTTTCATCAGCTTTAAGATGTTAACTGACTTTCTGCTGAGGGAGCTTTCGCTCTAACAACAGCAAACCCGTCTCAGGTCCGGTAAATTTTTGACTTTAAGAGTACTCGAGTTCTGATAAAGGAACATGCCTGTGTCAAAGTGTAAGCTCTGTTTATCTTCCGTGAGACAATACTAAAGCTGTTGTGTTGCTGTAGTATTTTCTGTGTTTATTCTACTAAAAAATCTATTTATCATTAAATATCTTCAATCCCACACCTCTAGAAACATTCCAAGTTTATTGGCAACAGTTTCCCCTGATCATCAACAGAGCAAACCCCACTCCCCATCGTGAGAGACAGCCCCGGGTAATCTCCAGTTATCCTTCTTTTCTACAAAGACAACACTCCCAGACCTCCCTCCCCATCTTGAGAGACAGCCCAGGGTAATCTCCAGTTATCCTTCTTTTCTACAAAGATAACACTCCCAGACTCGGGGATCTCTCCACAAAACGGGGTTTCCTTAAACATGCACATGGTGCAAGGCATAGGATAGTGACAAGTCTTTGTTGAAAATCTTGTCAGTTGACGTTGGAAAATGTTCAGCGAGCAAAACCGAAAAAAAACAGTCTCTAGCTTTGTGAATTTTTACAAACTCTTTAGACTCAGAGCAGAATTAAGGGTGAACAATTCGACTGAGCAGAGACAGTCGAGACACTTACCCCTTCTTTAAGGAGCCGGGACATTAACTCTGATTTTCTCGGGACATGAACTAATTTGAGATAATAATATGATTCTCTTTGCTTCACATCAGGAATTGAAAACCCATCTGGGCTCCGGGACATGACAAAACTTGGGAAACTCCAAGACACTGAAAGCCTTGAAGGGAGTCGTTCCCGGTTGTAGGAGAGCTGATTCCCGGTGACATGGATGTGTCTGCACAGCATGGTATCAGACTGTTCCCATGTTTCCACAATGAATGCCCTCGGCTTTAATTTCGAAACGTAGATGACAGTTGCCATTCTGAAAGAGGCAGGTTGAAGGTTGAATTCACTAACAGCGTCGTGCGAATGACATACTTACCAGTCTCTGTGATGGAATTTGTCAGCGTGTTCGGCTGTTAAGCGAGAGATTGGTGATTGCAAACCATCCAGGTTTTGTTTACACTTCATCAATTTTCTTTACACTGTTCCGGGTTTTTAATGGATTCAGGAACATGTTGTCTAAACGGAAATCTTCTCCAATGAGGAACCACAGGATTTTCCATGTTATTTTCATGGCTAACGTAAAGGGATGCGGATACTGGGAATCGAACAGAAACAGAAACTGCTGGAGAAACTCCGGCCGTTTGATAGTAGTTGTGAGAGAAAACAGATTTCTTATAAATTTCTGAAGAAACTCTAATATATTGTATCTGATTCTCTCATCACGAATGCTGCCAGATCTGCTGACTTTCTGTTGTAGCTTCCATTTTCATTTTCAACGGAATGTTCATTCCACTTATCGGGTTGATAATACTGAGCCCACAATGTACCGATATTTAACTTCTTCGAAAACTGGAAGTGTTTGGATTCAAGCAAACCCAGTATTGATTCACTCTCCCTCAGTTCCACAGGGTGAGAGTATTGGAATGGCAGGCTGTTTGCCGACCGCGTTTGAAAACTGTCGTCAAAGAGGAAGGGTCTTTTCTCTCTGTCTTCTGCATGAACAACAAAATCACAGGAACGGGTTACAATCGCACCCATATTGGGGATGTGTGGGAATGTGAAACCATTTGCTTGTCAGGGTGGATCAAGAACGAAAGCCCAAATTGGTTAAGACGCATTGAGATGCACACTTCCATTGACAATGCCTTCTGATTCAAAGAGCTAAATGCTGGAAAGTGATAGGAGAATAGTCCGGTGATTGCCTTCGACTGGCACCGATTTCGTCGACTATAGGGCATTTTCTTTGCTGGAGAACTTTATGACCAGCTCCGGTGAGCTCAGCTGACAAAATAATAGGCCAATATTTTCGAAATGTATCCCAGCAAGGAAGGGGTGCAACCGACTCTCTCCAGTTTGCCTGTCAGATACGGTGTCAATGTGGAGATTACGATTGGGGATAACTGGCAAAGCGCACATTCCTGCAATCAGTCTTTATTGAAACAGGAAGAAGCGGTCATGGCATCTCCTTACCCAGTCGTGTGCAATGCCATCCTTTCTCAAATCCTTGTGTCTGACGTTGCCAGGCATTGCTTGTCAGGTAAAGATTGGATTCACCTGTGCTTGTATCAAACAGGAAATTGTTTAGAGTTTGCCATGTGTCCGTTGTTTTCAGTGAGTGATGTCTGCTGCGCGCTGTTCTGTCAGCTTCCCAGGAGCAGCAGGGATCAGTCGGTTTTGTCAAGTTGCAAGTAGCATATGACTAGCGTTTTGAGCGATTTCAGCTCACTGCCAACGGTTCACATTGTCTGGAGAATTGGTTTGTGTTCCAACTAAAGTTGTTTTTTTTTTGTTGGAGAAACTTGTGTGTGGGCATGGAGAGTGGAAGTGAAGCACAAGGAGCTGGTATAATCCTGAGAGCTCCGACCCACTCGGGGGATGTGTCTGTGTGTATCCCTCCGTAGGAGAACTTGGGAAAGAATTCTTCAAGAGGGTTACAACATAGAGTGACAATGTCAAACTTCATTCCCATTGTTGCATCATTTAGGTTAAAGGGGGAATCTCATTTTCATTTGCCCTGGAAACACGAGGGCACACAAGGTTATGGGCCAAAGCTGGAAACTTGGACTGGAATAGATAATGTTTGATGATCCGGACTGCACAAAGGGCCAAATTGCCTTTCTCTGTGCTGTAAAACCACGAAGACAGGGAGAAACTGATGTGCAGGGAAAATTATCATGAAACAAAAAGGCAAAAGCAGTATCATTGTGAAAGGATACGTTAGCGTCAGTTCCCTTCCCTGGTGATCTCATGGCTGGGATTCAGCAAGTTCACCACTGCACCCAGTGTCAACTCTCAGGCATGGAATAGGATTTTTGCTCTGCTGGTTTATCATAGTTGCAGCATTGCTGCAGCAGAAAATCATGTGTAGAGCTGGCAATTCATAAATTTCTATCCAATACATTATTCTGGCAAACAGAAAATCTGAAACGAAAACAGGAGTTGGTACAGAATCTTGGCACGCCTAGCTGCATCTGTGGAGCGAAGTGTCAAAAAGTGTGGTGTTGGTAATGCACAGCCAGTCAGGCAGCATCCGAGGAGCAGCAGAGTTGCTGTTTCAGGAATATGCTCTTCATCAGGAGTTTGTCACTGGTGTTTGCTTGACTACAGGTAAACGTCTCCACTTTGCCTCAATAAAGCTGAACGTTGGTACACAATTCAGTTCTGGTGGCAAGTCTGCTCCAACCTAACAGCATTGCAGGCGCACATTTACCACACAAGCATCATATAAGGACGTGCAATAAACAAAGAAATAACTAATGCCTGGAAAAATGATACGGTAAGTAACATGGGGGAATTTAATCTACATGCAGATCATTCGAACCACCTCGGTCAGGGTAGTTTGCAGTCGGAGTTCATTGAGTGTGTACAACAGAGAACAGAGAAAAGTACAAAACAGAACAGGCCCTTCGGACCACGATCTGCAGAAAGTATCTGTGGTCAGATTAGCATACTAGCAAATGACTGAGATTAGTAGAGTAGCAGTTCTTGAAGGATATTGTCAGCGAATGTAATGGAATATAGGCAGATTAAAGAGTTGGGCGGTGAAATGGCAAACGGAGTTCAAACCAGGCTCATGCAAGGTGATGTATTTTGGACAATCCAATTCAAGAGTGAACTATACAGTAAATGGAAAAGCATTGGGGAAGATTGATATGCAGATATATCTGGGTGTTTAGGCAAATTACACCTTGAAGTTGGCAATGCAGGTCGATAGAGTAGTCAAGAAGGCTTACAGCATGCTTTCCTTCTTCAGACGGAGTAATGCATACACGAGTTCGCAGGACATGCCACATTTGTATCCGACGTTTTATCATCCACATTTGGAATATTGCGCACAGTTGTGTTCATCACATTTCAGAAAGGATATGGATGCTTTGGACAGACGGCAGAGGAGGTTCATCAAGTTGTTGCCTGATATGGAGGATGCTCACTATGAAGAGAGTTTGAGTAGATTAGGATTAATCTTTCAGAAAGATGGAGGTTGAGGGGTTACTGAATGAGGTTGGATAGCAAGATGAATTTTTCCCAGAGTAGGGGACTCAACTACTCAGGGTCACGATTCCAAGGTGAGGAAGGACTTCATCACAGGAAATAACGTCACCACAAGAAATGACATCACCAATCCAAAGTAACCCAAACATATTTATCTAAAGCAGAAATTTCCAGATTGCTTCGCCTGAGGTCCACTGAAGATCTTACCTCATAAGGTAACGAAACATTTGGACATGAACATTTCAGCTCAGCGAGCAAACCTACATCCAAGACTCAATTCTCTCTCCACGCCCCTACTTTCTTTCCCATGCCAGTCTCTACCAAGACTCCAGTCGCTTTCCCCACACCCCACTGTCACTTTCCCCGGTGCTTACTGTCTCTCCACGCACCCGATTTCTCCATCCGTTCCCACTCTCTTTCTTTGCATTCCACACTCTCTCCCCTCCAGCATTCTCTTTCCCTAATCCCTATTAGCTCTCCATTCACCGACTCTCTCTCACTGTCCCCATTCTCTCTCCCACCTCCACTATCTCACCACGCCCCCAGTCTATCTCCCTACCCTCCCACGTCTCTCCACTCCCCACTCTCTTTTCCTGCACCCACTCTCTTCCCACACACTCTCCCTCTAGTCTATCTCTCTCCCCACTCTCTCTTCCTCCACTCTCTCTCTCACTCTCTACTCTTACCTTCGCTCTCTCTCCTGACTCCCACACTATCTCTCACCACTATCCGCTCCCTCTCTCCCCTC
>NW_025209742.1:14308-17365 GCF_004010195.1 Chiloscyllium plagiosum
CTCCCCACAAACACTCTCACCCGCCCACACTTCACACATCACACTCTCTCCTCCTCCACATTGTCTCTCCACCCCTGCTCTCTCCCCCACTCACTCTCCCATCTACCCTCACTCTTTCTCTGTCATTCCCTCTATCCCACTCCCTTTTTCCTTCCTGTTTCTTCCCCAATCTCTCTCCAACCGTTCTCACCCAAACTGTCTCTCCCCCAACTCTCGCTCTTTCGCATTCCCGCTCTCCACCGACGCCCCGCCCGCCCCATTTTCTCTCAGCACCTGTCCTAATGTCACACTCTCTCCCTGTTCCCCCTCCCTACACTCTCTCCTTACCATCTCTCTCTCCTTTCACTCACTCTCTCTCGCGCTTTCCCTCCATACTCTTTCCGTCTGTCTCCCTGCATACACTCTCTCTCCCCCCAATCACTCGCTGTTTCCCTCTCCCTCCACTCTCGCTTTCTCTCTCTCCCTCCACTCTCCCTCTCTGTCTCTCGCTTCACTATCTTTCTTTCTCTCTGTCTCTCTCCATTCTCTCCCTACTCCTCCTCTGTCTCACTGCCTCCCTCCTTCAACTCTCGCTCTTTCCCTCTCCCACTCTATCTCGCGCTGTCTCTCTCCCTCCACTCTGTCTCTCGCCCGCCACACATTCCATGTCTCTGCCCCCTCCCTTCCTCCCCTCCCATATAACTGAATCTCCCTCCCTCTCTTTCTGGCGCATTCCCCCTCGCTGTACCTTCCCTCTCCCTATGAACAGAGACAAGTGGGCGGTTAACAGGCTGAATGTGTGGAGAGAGTGCATAGACAGACGTTAGTGATGGGAAGAGGGAGATAACGGGGAGAGATTGAAAGGCGGACCGGAAACACAGAAACGGGAAAGGGGGAAAGAAGATGAGGGAGAGAAGAGAGTTGAAGTCGGTCTAGCATCCAGAATGTGATAGAGATAGCGAGAGAGAGGGCGAGGTGATGGTGTAAGGGAGCGATTGAAAGTATCAGCAAAAGAGAAAGAGAGATTGAGCAGAGATAGTGAGAGACATGAGGACAAAAGGAGGTGGAGAGGAAATGGGGACGATGTGCAGGAGAGAGGGAGTGAGGGATGGAGAGACAGAGAGGAGGATGCGGTTGAAGGGAGATTGGGGAATTGGGTAGAGAAATTAATTCTTCCAAAGGGAAGGTCGGTGTGTGTAAAAGCATGGATAGCCCAACTCCTGAGCTCAGGTCCCGATACTCTCCCCTTCTCTGCGGACAAGCCCCTGACGAGAAAAGGATGTGGAGAGGAAATGGGGACGATGTGCAGGAGTGAGGAAGTTAGGGACGGAGAGATAGAGAGGCGGATGTGGTTGAAGGGAGATTGGGGAATTGGGTATAAAAATTAATTCTTCCAAAGGCCAGGTCGGTGGGTGTAAAAGCATGGACAGCCCAACAACTGAGCTCAGGTCCCAATAATCTCCCCTTCTCTGAGGACCAGCACTTGGGGCTGATACTGTGTCCCTCCAGCTAAACTTCTTCAACACAAAGACAAACAGCAATGTTGTTCACGCTACTAGTCGGAAATTTGTAATGAACATTTTTATTGTTTACAATTGCAGTAATCGATACAGTCAGTGGAATGCTACCTTTTCTCATTGGCCCCTGAGTTGAGAGAAGCATTGAAATATGTCCCTATAACCATACGCCCCACCCCCACCTCAGCCCATCACCGTAGGATCAATTTGTACAAACCAGCACTACTCTCAGTCTGTTATCAAAGCAACAGGCGGCTTCATTGCTGAAGCAATGAACTGAAATGAGAAAATCACGGATGGTTTGATTAATCAGTGAATGTGACGGATTGATGTTTTTCGATAAAGGAATATTTTAGTAGACTCTTTAGCTGCTGTCGGAACTTAGTCTGAGTCACGGCATAAATCGCGGTGTTTGTGCAGCAACTGAGAAGTTGCAACATGAAGCCCAATTCGCGCACAAAGTAATCTAGATGCACTGGAGAATGCACAATAAATGACATCCGGTTCCATACAGAATACAACATTAACATTGACCATAAAAGGATGAAATTGGCTGAGATCACAAACAGTAAAGTGATGGACTTCTTTCGATTTCTCATTTCGTTGTCAGACTTAACGTCCCCATTGGTGTGAGCGCGGAGTCTCCTGCGGGCGCTGCTGGTCACTAAAATGTGTCTGACAGTGACAACATTGAGCAGCAGAATTAGGAGAAATGGCATAGTCGGGGTGACAATGTGGTGAAGGAACTCGACTGTGATCCAGACTGGTGAATCTAAAACATGGAATGCTACATCACAAAACCAAGGCTGGTTCGACAACCAATACCGACTTCTGAGCATAAAACACCAGAAAATGTTCTTTAAACAGCTCAGCACAGTCACTGCTCCCAGAACCACAGCCGCCGTTTTCTCACTGCAATATTTACTTTTCAGCTTCTGGCAACAAATGGCCACACAACGATCAAAGGTGAAAGCGACGGTGAACCAGACAGAACAGTCCGTGGCTGCATAAAGCAGGACAGCATGGATATTACAGACGGTAATGTACCACAGGAAATAAAAATGATCCCGATAAACAATGGGAATGTGTCTCAGGATCAGGTCGAGAATAATGACCAGTAGATCCGCCGCTACCATCGCCCCCAGGTAACGTCTGACACATGGAGACAATCCACAATCTTTATAAAGCAGGACGTAGATGGTCACTACGTTAACTGTGAGGAAGGAAAGCAGGCACATTACATATCATTCTGATTTCAAAGTGTCCAGTTTGATTGTGGTCTCTGTGAGATTTCCAAATGTGTCACGACATTCAGAGATTTATTTTACTAATTGGAGATGAAATAACAACTGGGAAGTTTGAATTAATGACAAAAATGTGTCATGAAACACAAGAACCCACCCTCCCCACACGCAAAGATGCACATCCATCAGAGCAGATGGCTTCCACAATAGTTTCACACACTCGATCATTCGAGGAGCAGACACTGGTCATTTATTTCCAGTTTCTACTACGGAGGATGAAAACATTGCTATCCTGAAGGCTTCTCTCCTCTTTTGGG
>NW_025209743.1:0-7623 GCF_004010195.1 Chiloscyllium plagiosum
GATACAGTCAGTGATGGGAACACAGTCAGTGATTGGGGCACAGTCAGTGATGGGAACACAGTGAGTCATGGGAATATAGTCAGTGATGGGGACACACGGTGATGGGAATACAGTCAGTCATGGGGACAGAGTCAATGATGGGAATACAGTCAGTGATGGGGACACATTCAGTGATGGGGGCACAGTCAGTGATGGGAATACAGTCAGTGATGGGGTCACAGTCAGTGATGGGAATACAGTCAGTGATGGGGACACAGTCATTGAAGGAGACACAGTCAGTGATGGGAATACAGTCAGTGATGGGGATACAGTCAGTGATGGGAATACAGTCAGTGATGGGGATACATTCAGTGATGGGGTCACTGACAGTGATGGCAATACAGTCAGTGATGGGGACACAGCCAGTGATTCGGATACAGTCAGTGATGGGAAAACAGTCAGTGATGGGGACACAGTTAGTGATGGGGGTACAGTCAGTGATGGGAATACAGTCAGTGATGAGGATGCAGTCAGTAATGGGAATACCGTCAGTGATGGGGACAATGTCAGTGATAGGGATAAAGTCAGTGATGGGAATACAGTCAGTGACGGGGTCACAGCCAGTGATGGGGACACAGTCAGTGATGGGGATACAGTCAATGATGGGAATACAGTCAGTGATCGGGACACAATCAATGATGGGGTTACACTCAGTGATGGGGCACAGTCAGTGATGGGGATTCAGTCAGAGATGGGGTCACAGTCATTGATGGGAATACAGTCAGTGATGGGGATACAGTCAGTGATGGGGTCACTGACAGTGATGGCAATACAGTCAGTGAAGAGGACTCAGCCAGTGATCGGGTACAGTCAGTGATGTGCAGACAGTTCGTGCTGGGAATACAGTCAGTGATGGGGATGCAGTCAGTGATGGGAATGCAATCAGTGATGGGGGCAGAATCAGTGACGGGAATACAGTCAGTGATGGGGGCACAGTCAGTGATGGGGACACAGTCAGTGATGGGGACGTAATCAGTGATGGGGCACAGTCAGTGATGGGGATACAGTCAGTGATGGGGATAAAATCAGTGATGGGAATACAGTCAGTAATGGGATACTGTCAGTGATGGGGTCACAGTCAGTGATGGGAATACAGTCAGTGATGGGGATACAGTCAAAGATGGGGATACAGTCAGTGATGGGAATACAGTCAGTGATGGGGATATATTCAGTGATGGGGTCACAGACAGTGATGACAATACAGTCAGTGATGGGGACTCAGCCAGTGATTCGGGTACAGTCAGTGATCCGCATACAATTCATGCTGGGAATACAGTCAGTGATGGGGGCAGAATCAGTGAGAGGGATACAGTCTGTGAGAGGAATGCAGACAGTGATGGGGTTACAGTCAGTGATCGCGATAAAGTCAGTGATGGGGGCACAGTCAGTGATGGGAATACAGTTAGTGTTGGGAATACAGTCAGTGATAGGGTTACATTCAGTGATGGGAATACAGTCAGTGATGGGGACACAATCAGTGACGGGAATACAGTCAGTGAAGGGGGCACAGTCAGTGATAGGGACACAGTCAGTGATGGTGACATAATCAGTGATGGGGCACAGTCAGTGATGGGGACACAGTGAGTGATGGGAATACAGTCAGTGACGGGGACATAGTCAGTGATGGGGCACTGTCAGTGATGGGGACGCAGTGAGTGATGGTAACACAGTCAGAGAAGGGGCACAGTCAGTGATGGGGACACAGTGAGTGATGGGAATACAGTCAGTGATGGGGACATAGTCAGTGATAGGGTCACAGTCAGTGATGGGAATACAGTCAGTGATGGGGACACAGTCAGTGATGGGGACACACACAGTGATGGGGAGACAGTCAGTGATGGGGACACAGACAGTGAAGGGGATACAGTCAGTGATGGGAATACAGTCAGTGATGGGATTACAGTCAGTGAGGAGGATGCAGTCAGTAATGGGAATACCGTCAGTAATGGGGACACAGTCAGTGATAGGGATACAGTCAGTGATGGGAATACAGTCAGTGATGAGGTCACAGCCAGTGATGGGGACACAATCAGTGATGGGGATACAGTCAGTGATGGGAATACAGTCAGTGATGGGGACTCAGTTAGTGATGGGGATACAGTCAGTGATGGGACACAATCAGCGATGGGAATACAGTCAGTGACGGGGGCACAGTCAGTGATGAGAATACAGTCAGTGATGGGGATACAGTCAATGATGGGAATACAGTCAGTAATGAGAATACAGTCAGTGATGGTGATACAGTCAGTGATGGGAGTACAGTCAGTGATGGGAACACAGTGAGTGATGGGAATACCGTCAGTGATGGGGTCACAACCAGTGATGGAAATACAGTCAGTGATGGGGACACAGTCAGTGATGGGGATACAGTCAGTGATGGGGTTACAGTCAGTGATGGGGCACAGTCAGCGATGGGGATACAGTCAGTGATGGGGAACTGTCAGTGATTGCAATGCAGTCAGTGATGGGGACATAGTCAGTGATGGGGCACCGTCAGTGATGGGGTCGCAGTGAGTGATGGGAACACAGTCCGTGCTGGGGACACAGTCAGTGATGGGGACACAGTGAGTGATGGGAATACAGTCAATGATGGGGATACAGTCAGTGATGGGAATACAGTCAGTGATGGGGACACACTCAGTGATGGGGCACAGTCAGTGATCGGGATACAGTCAGTGATAGGGTCACAGACAGTGATGGGAATACAGTCAGTGATGGGGACCCAGTCAGTGATGGGGATACAGTCAGTGATGGGAATACAGTCAGTGATGGGGGCACAGTCAGTGATGGGGACACAGTCAGTGATGGGGACATAATCAGTGATGGCCTATAGTCAGTGATGGGGTCACAATGAGTGATGGGAATACAGTTAGAGATGGGGACGTAGTCAGTCATGGGGACACAGTGAGTGATGGGAATACAGTCAGTGATGGGGACAAAGTCAGTGATGGAGCACCGTCAGTGATGAGGACGCAGTGAGTGATGGGAACACAGTCAGTGATGGGGCACAGTTAGTGATGGGGACACAAGGAGTAATGGGAATACAGTCAGTGATCGGGACATAGTCAGTGATGGGGCACAGTCAGTGATCGGGATACAGTCAGTGATGGAGTCACAGTCAGTGATGGGGACACAGTCAGTGATGGGGACACAGTCAGTGATGGGAATACAGTCAGTGATGGGGTCACAGTCATTGATGGGGATACAGTCAGGGATGGGGACACACACAGTGATGGGGATACAGTCGGTGATGGGAATACAGTCAGTGATGGTGATACAGTCAGTGATGGGGATAAAGTCAGTGATGGGAATACAGTCAGTGATTGGACTCAGTTAGTGATGCGGATACAGTCAGTGATGGGGACACACACAGTGATGGGAATACAGTCAGTGAAGGGGACACAGTCAGTGATGGGGACACAATCAGTGATGTGAATAGAGTCAGTGATGGGGACACACACAGTGATGGGAATACAGTCAGTGATGGGGATACAGTCAATGATGGGAATACAATCAGTGATGGGGGCACAGTCAGTGATGCGGACACAGTCAGTGATGGGGACACAATCAGTGATGGGAATACAGTCAGTGATGGGGACACAGTCAGTGATGGGGGCACAGTCAGTGATGTGGATACTGTCAGTGATGGGAATACAGTCAGTGATCGGGACACAGTCAGTGATCGGGACACAGTCAGTGATCGGGATACAGTCAGTGATGGGAAAACAGTCAGTGAAGGGGGCACAGTCAGTGATGGGGACGCAATCAGTGATGGGAATACAGTCAGTGATAGGGTCACACACAGAGATGGGAATACCGTCAATGATGGGGATACCGTCAGTGATGGGGACACAGTTAGTAGTGGGGACACAGACAGTGATGGGAATACAGTCAGTGATGGGGATAAAGTCAGTGATGGGGACACAGTCAGTGATGGGGACACAATCAGTGGTGGGAATACAGTCAGTGATGGGTACATGCACAGTAATTGGGACACAGTCAATGATGCAGAATCAGACAGGTATGGGGATACAGTCAGTGATGGGGACAGACACAGTCATGGGAACACAATCACTGATGGGAATACAGTCAGTGATGGGGACAGACACAGTGATGGGGATACAGTCAGTGATGGGAATACAGTCAGTGATGGGGATACATTCAGTGATGGGGATACAGTCAGTGATGGGAATACAGTCAGTGAAGGGGACTCAGTTAGTGATGGGGACACATTCAGTGATGGGACACAATTAGCGATGGGAATACAGTCAGTGACGGGGGCACAGTCAGTGATGAGTATACAGTCAGTGATGGGGATTCAGCCAGTGATGGGAATACAGTCAGGAATGAGAATACAGTCAGTGATGGTGATACAGTCAGTGATGGGAATACAGTCAGTGATGGGAACACAGAGGGTGATGGGAATACCGTCAGTGATGGGGAAACAGTCAGTGATGGGGACACAGTCAGTGCTGGGGACATAGTCAGTGATGGGTGCACAGACAATGATGGGGATACAGTCAGTGATGGGAATACAGTCAGTGATGGGGTCACAGTCAGTGTAGGGGATACAGTCAGTGATGGGGATACAGTCAGTGATGGGGATACAGTCAGTGATGGGGGCACAGTCAGTGATGCGAACACAGTGAGTGATGGGAATATAGTCAGTGATGGGGACACACAGTGATGGGAATACAGTCAGTCATGGGGACAGAGTCAGTGATGGGAATACAGTCAGTGATGGGGACACATTCAGTGATGGGGGCACAGTCAGTGAAGGGAATAAAGTCAGTATTGGGACACAGTCAGTGATGGGATTACAGTCAGTGATGGGGTCACAGTCAGTGATGGGGACACAGTCAGAGATGGGGACACACACAGTGATGGGAATACAGTCAGTGATGGGGATACAGTCAGTGATGTGAATACCGTCAGTGATGGGAATACAGTCAGTGATGGGGACACAGCCAGTGATTCGGATACAGTCAATGTTGGGAATACAGTCAGTGATGGGGACACAGTCAGTGATGGGGATACAGTCAGTGATGGGAAGACAGTCAGTGATGAGGATGCATCAGTAATGGGAATACCATCAGTGATGGGGACACAGACAGTGATAGGGATACAGTCAGTGATGGGGTCACAGTAAGTGATGGGAATACAGTCAGTGATGGGGACACAGTCAGTGATGGGGAAACAGTCATTGATGTGGACATAGTCAGTGATGGGGCACAGTCAGTGATGGGAATACCGTCAGTGATGGGGACATAGTCAGTGATGGGGACACAGTGAGTGATGGGAATTCCGTCAGTGATGGGGCACACTCAGTGATGGGGACGCAGTGAGTGATGGGAACACAGTCAGTGATGGGGACATAGTCAGGGATGGAGCACAGTCAGTGATCGGGATACAGTCAGAGAGGGGGCGCATTCAGTGATGGGACAGAATCAGCGAAGGGAATACAGTCAGTGACGGGGGCACAGTTAGTGATGAGAATACAGTCAGTGATGCGGATAAAGTCAGTGATGGGGATACTGTCAGTGATGGGGGCAAAGTCAGTGATGCGGACACAGTCATCGATGGGGACACAATCAGTGATGGGAATACAGTCAATGATGGGGATACAGACAGAGATTGGGACACAGTCAGTGATGGGGATACAGACAGTGATGGAAATACAGTCAGTGATGGGGATACAGTCAGTGATGGGAATACAGTCAGTGATGGGGACAACAGTCAGTGATGGGGATACAGTCAGTGACGGAAATACAGTCAGTGATGGGGGCACAGTCAGTGATCGCGATAAAGTCAGTGATGGGGGCACAGTAAGTGATGGGAATACAGTCAGTGATGGGAATACAGTCAGTGATAGGGTCACAGTCATTGATGGGAATACAGTCAGTGATGGGGACACAATCAGTGACGGAAATACAGTCAGTGATGGGGGCACAGTCAGTGATGGGGACACAGTCAGTGATGGGGACATAATCAGTGATGGGGCACAGTCAGTGATGGGGACACATTGAGTGATGTGAATACAGTCAGAGATGGGGACGTAGTCAGTGATGGGGACACAGTGAGTGATGGGAATACAGTCAGTGATGGGGACATAGTCAGTGATGGGGCACAGTTAGTGATGGGGACACAGTGAGTGATGGGAATACAGTCAGTGAAGGGGACATAGTCAGTGATGGGGCACAGTCAGTGATTGGGATACAGTCAGTGAGGGGGCACAGTCAGTGATGGGAATAGAGTCAGTGATAGGGTCACAGTCAGTGATGGGGACACACACAGTGATGGGGAGACAGTCAGTGATGGGGACACAGACGGTGATGGGGATACAGTCAGTGATGGGAATACAGTCAGTGATGGGATTACAGTCAGTGAGGAGGATGCAGTCAGTAATGGGAATACCGTCAGTGATGGGGACACAGTCAGTGATAGGGATACAGTCAGTGATGGGAATACAGTCAGTGATGAGGTTACAGCCAGTGATGGGGACACAATCAGTGATGGGGATACAGTCAGTAATGGGAATACAGTCAGTGATGGGGTCACGGTCAGTGATGGGAATACAGTCAGTGATGGGGACACACACAGTGATGGGGAGACAGTCGGTGATGGGAATACAGTCAGTGATGGGGATACAGTCAGTGATGGGGATAAAGTCAGTGATGGGAATACAGTCAGTGATTGGACTCAGTTAGTGATGGGGATACAGTCAGTGAAGGGGATACAGTCAGTGGTGGGGACACACACAGTGATGGGAATACAGTCAGTGATGGGGGCACAGTCAGTGATGGGGACACAGTCAGTGATGGGGTCACAATCAGTGATGGGAATACAATCAGTGAAGGGGACACAGTCAGTGATGGGGACACAATCAGTGATGTGAATACAGTCAGTGATGGGGACACACACAGTGATGGGAATAGAGTCAGTGAGGTGGATACAGTCAGTAATGCGAATACAGTCAGTGATGGGGGCACAGTCAGTGATGCGGACACAGTCAGTGATGGGGACACAATCAGTGATGGGAATACAGTCAGTGATGGGGACACAGTCACTGATGGGGGCACAGTCAGTGAGGTGGATACAGTCAGTGATGGGAATACAGTCAGTGATCGGGACACAGTCAGTGATCGGGACACAGTCAGTGATCGTGATACAGTCAGTGATGGGAATACAGTCAGTGAAGGGGGCACAGTCAGTGATGGGGACGCAATCAGTGATGGGAATACAGTCAGTGATAGGGTCACACACCGAGATGGGAATACCGTCAGTGATGGGGATACCGTCAGTGATGGGGACACAGTTAGTAATGGGGACACAGACATTGATGGGAATACAGTCAGTGATGGGGATAAAGCCAGTGGTGGGGACACAGTCAGTGATGGGGACACAATCAGTGGTGGGAATACAGTCAGTGATGGGTACATGCACAGTGATTGGGACACAGTCAATGATGCAGAATCAGACAGGGATGGGGATACAGTCAGTGATGGGAATACAGTCAGTGATGGGGACACAGCCAGTGATTCGGATACAGTCAATGTTGGGAATACAGTCAGTGATGGGGACACA
>NW_025209743.1:9313-12580 GCF_004010195.1 Chiloscyllium plagiosum
GTCAGTGATGGGGGCACAGTCAGTGATGGGGACACAATGAGTGATGGGAATACAGTCAGAGATGGGGACGTAGTCAGTGATGGGGACGCAGTGAGTGATGGGAATACAGTCAGTGATGGGGACACAATCAGTGACGGAAATACAGTCAGTGATGGGGGCACAGTCAGTGATGGGGACACAATGAGTGATGGGAATACAGTCAGAGATGGGGACGTAGTCAGTGATGGGGACGCAGTGAGTGATGGGAATACAGTCAGTGATGGGGACACAATCAGTGACGGGAATACAGTCAGTGATGGGGGCGCAGTCAGTGATGGGGACACAGTCAGTGATGGGGACATAATCAGTGATGGGGCACAGTCAGTGATGGGGACACAATGAGTGATGGGAATACAGTCAGAGATGGGGACGTAGTCAGTGATGGGGACACAGTCAGTGATGGGAATACAGTCAGTAATGGGGACATAGTCAGTGATGGGGCACCGTCAGTGATGGGGACGCAGTGAGTGATGGGAACACAGTCAGTGAAGGGGGCACAGTCAGTGATGGGGACACAGTGAGTGATGGGAATACAGTCAGTGATGGGAATACAGTCAGTGTTAGGGTCACAGCCAGTGATGGGAATACAGTCAGTGATGGGGACACAGTCAGTGATGAGGATACAGTCAGTAATGGGAATACAGTCAGTGATGGGATTACAGTCAGTGATGAGGATGCAGTCAGTAATGGGAATTCCGTCAGTGATGGGGCACAGTCAGTGATAGGGATACAGTCAGTGATGGGAATACAGTCAGTGATGGGGTCACAGCCAGTGATGGGGACACAATCAGTGATGGGGACACAGTCAGTGATGGGAATACGTCAGTGATGGGGTCACAGTCAGTGATGGGAATACAGTCAGTGATGGGGACACAAACAGTGATGGGTACACAATCAGTGATGGGAATACAGTCAGTGATGGGGACAGACACAGTGATGGGGATACAGTCAGAGATGGGAATACAGTCAGTGATGGGGATACATTCAGTGATGGGGATACAGTCAGTGATGGGAATACAGTCAGTGATGGCGACTCAGTTAGTGATGGGGACACATTCAGTGATGGGACACAATCAGCGATGGGAATACAGTCAGTGATGGGGATACAGTCAGTGATGGGAATACAGTCAGTAATGAGAATAACAGTCAGTGATGGTGATACAGTCAGTGATGGGAGTACAGTCAGTGACGGGAACACAGCGAGTGATGGGAATTCCATCAGTGATGGGGAAACAGTCAGTGATGGGAACACAGTCAGTGCTGGGGACATAGTCAGTGATGGGTGAACAGTCAATGATGGGAATACAGTCAGTGATGGGGTCACAGTCAGTGTAGGGGATAGAGTCACTGATGGGGATACAGTCAGTGATGGGAATACAGTCAGTGATGGGGCACAGTCAGTGATGGGGACATAGTGAGTGATGGGAATACAGTCAGTGTAGGGGATGCAGTCAGTGATGGGGATACAATCAGTGATGGGATTACAGTCAGTGATGGGGCACTGTCAGTGATCGGGATACAGTCAGTGAGGGGGCACAGTCAGTGATGGGAATACAGTCAGTGATAGGGTCACAGTTAGTGATGGGAATACAGTCAGTGATGGGAATACAGTCAGTGATGGGATACAGTCAGTGATGGGAATACAGTCAGTGATGGGGTCACAGCCAGTGATGGGGACATAGTCAGTGATGGGGACACAGTGAGTGATGGGAATACAGTCAGTGATGGGGACATAGTCAGTGATGGGGATACAGTCAGTGATGGGAATACAGTCAGTGATGGGGACACACACAGTGATGGGGAGACAGTCGGTGATGGGAATACAGTCAGTGATGTGGATACAGTCAGTGATGCGGATAAAGTCAGTGATGGGAATACAGTCAATGATTGGACTCAGTTAGTGATGGGGATACAGTCAGTGAAGGGGATACAGTCAGTGATGGGGACACACACAGTGATGGGAATATAGTCAGTGATGGGGGCACAGTCAGTGATGGGGACACAGACAGTGATGGGGTCACAATCAGTGATGGGAATACAGTCAGTGAAGGGGTCACAGTCAGTGATGGGAACACAGTGAGTGATGGGAATACCGTCAGTGATGGGGAAACAGTCAGTGATGGGGACACAGTCAGTGCTGGGGACATAGTCAGTGATGGGTGCACAGTCAATGATGGGAATACAGTCAGTGATGGGGTCACAGTCAGTGTAGGGGATACAGTCACTGGTGGGGATACAGTCAGTGATGGGAATACAGTAAGTGATGGGGTCACAGTCAGTGTAGGGGATACAGTCAGTGATGGGGCACAGTCAGTGATCGGGATACAGTCAGTGAGGGGGCACAGTCAGTGATGGGAATACAGTCAGTGATAGGGTCACAGTCAGTGATGGGAATACAGTCAGTGATGGGGACACAGTCAGTGATGGGGATACAGTCAGTTATGTGAATACAGTCAGTGATGGGGACACAGACAGTGATGGGGATACAGTCAGTGATGGGAATACAGTCAGTGATGGGATTACAGTCAGTGATGAGGATGCAGTCAGTAATGGGAATACCGTCAGTGATGGGGACACAGTCAGTGATAGGGATACAGCCAGTGATGGGAATACAGTCAGTGATGGGGTCACAGCCAGTGATGGGGACACAATCAGTGATGGGGACACAGTCAGTGATGGGAATACAGTCAGTGATGGGGTCACAGTCAGTGATGGGAATACAGTCAGTGATGGGGACACACACTGTGATGGGGAGACAGACAGTGATGGGGACACAGACAGTGATGGGGATACAGTCAGAGATGGGAATACAGTCAGTGATGGGATTACAGTCAGTGATGAGGATGCAGACAGTAATGGGAATACCGTGAGTGATGGGGACACAGTCAGTGATAGGGATACAGTCAGTGATGGGAATACAGTCAGTGATGGGGTCACAGCCAGTGATGGGGACACAATCAGTGATGGGGAGACACTCAGTGATGGGAATACAGTCAGTGATGGGGTCTCAGTCAGTGATGGGAATACAGTCAGTCATGGGGACTCACACAGTGATGGGGAGACAGTCGGTGATGGGTATACAGTCAGTGATGGGGATACAGTCAGTGATGGGGATAAAGTCAGTGATGGGAATACAGTCAGTGATTGGACTCAGTTAGTGATGGGGATACAGTCAGTGAAGGGGATACCGTCAGTGATGGGGACACACACAGTGATGGGAATACAGTC
>NW_025209743.1:14399-17366 GCF_004010195.1 Chiloscyllium plagiosum
CACAGTCAGTGATGGGGATACAGTCAGTGATGGGGAACAGTCAGTGATTGTAATACAGTCAGTGATGGGGACATAGTCAGTAATGGGGCACAGTCAGTGATCGGGATACAGTCAGTGAGGGGGCACAGTCAGTGATTGGAATACAGTCAGTGATGGGGATACAGTCAGTGATGGGGATACAATCAGTGATGGGAATACAGTCAGTGATGGGGACACAGTCAGTGACAGGAATACAGTCAGTGATGGGGTCACAACCAATGATGGAAAAACAGTCAGTGATGGGGACACAGTCAGTGATGGGGATACAGTCAGTGATGGGTTTACAGTCAGTGATGGGGCACAGTCAGTGATGGGGATACAGTCAGTGATGGGGAACAGTCAGTGATTGTAATACAGTCAGTGATGGGGCAACGTCAGTGATGGGGACGCAGTGAGTGATGGGAACACAGTCAGTGATGGGAATACAATCAGTGATGGGGACACAGTCAGTGATGGGGATACAATCAGTGATGGGAATACAGTCAGTGATGGGGACACAGTCAGTGACAGGAATACAGTCAGTGATGGGGTCACAACCAATGATGGAAATACAGTCAGCGATGGGGACACAGTCAGTGATGGGGATACTGTCAGTGATGGGGTTACAGTCAGTGATGGGGCACAGTCAGTGATGGGGATATAGTCAGTGATGGGGAACAGTCAGTGATTGTAATACAGTCAGTGATGGGGACATAGTCAGTGATGGGGCACCGTCAGTGATGGGGATGCATTCAGTGATGGGAACACAGTCCGTGCTGGGGGCACAGTCAGTGATGGGGACACAGTGATACAGTCAGTGATGGGGACAAAGTCAGTGATGGGGCACAGTCAGTGATCGTGATACAGTCAGTGAGGGGGCACAGTCAGTGATTGGAATACAGTCAGTGATGGGGATACAGACAGTGATGGGGACACAATCAGTGATGGGAATACAGTCAGTGATGGGGATACAGTCAGTGATGGGGATACAATCAGTGACGGGAATACAGTCAGTGATGGGGACACAGTCAGTGACGGGAATACAGTCAGTGATGGGGTCACAACCAGTGATGGAAATACAGTCAGCGATGGGGACACAGTCAGTGATGGGGATACTGTAAGTGATGGGGTTACAGTCAGTGATGGGGCACAGTCAGTGATGGGGATACAGTCAGTGATGGGGAACTTTCAGTGATTGTAATACAGTCAGTGATGGGGACACATTCTGTGATGGGGGCACAGTTAGTGATGGGAATAAAGTCAGTAATGGGGATACAGTCAGTGATGGGAATACAGTCAGTGATGGGGCTACAGTCAGTGATGGGAGTATAATCAGTGATGGGGCAGAATCAGTGATGGGAATACAGTCAGTGATGGGGGCACAGTCAGTGATGGGGACACAGTCAGTGATGGGGGCACAGTCAGTGATGGGGCACAGTCAGTGATGGGGACATAATCTGTGATGGGGCACAGTCAGTGATGGGGACACAATGAGTGATGGGAATACAGTCAGAGATGGTGACATAGTCAGTGATGGGGACGCAGTGAGTGATGGGAATACAGTCAGTGAGGTGGCATAGTCAGTGATGGGAATACAGTCAGTGATAGGGTCACAGTGTGATGGGAATACAGTCAGTGATGGGGATACAGTCAGTGATGGGAATACAGTCAGTGATGGGGACACAGTCAGTGATGGGGGCACAGTCAGTGATGGGGACACAGTCAGTGATGGGGACATAATCGGTGATGGGGCACAGTCAGTGATGGGGACACAATGAGTGATGTGAATACAGTCAGAGATGGTGACATAGTCAGTGATGGGGACGCAATGAGTGATGGGAATACAGTCAGTGAGGGGGCATAGTCAGTGATGGGAATACAGTCAGTGATAGGGTCACAGTGTGATGGGAATACAGTCAGTGATGGGGATACAGTCAGTGATGGGAATACAGTCAGTGATGGGAAACAGTCAGTGATGGGGACACACACAGTGATGGGGATACAGTCAGTGATGGGAATACAGTCGGTGATGGGGATACAGTCAGTGATCGGGATAAAGTCAGTGATGGGAATACAGTCAGTGATAGGGTCACAGTGTGATGGGAATACAGTCAGTGATGGGGATACAGTCAGTGATGGGAATACAGTCAGTGATGGGAAACAGTCAGTGATGGGATTACAGTCAGTGATGGGGACACAGTCAGTGATGGGTATGCAGTCAGTGATGGGAACACAGTCAGTGATGGGAATACAGTCAGTGATGAGGATGCAGTCAGTAATGGGAATACCGTCAGTGATGGGGACATAGTCAGTGATAGGGATACAGTCAGTGATGGGGGCACAGTCAGTGATGCGGACACAGTCGTGATGGGGACACAATCAGTGATGGGAATACAGTCAGTGATGGGGACACAGTCAGTGATGGGGGCACAGTCAGTGATGTGGATACAGTCAGTGATGGGAATACAGTCAGTGATCGGGACACAGTCAGTGATCGGGACACAGTCAGTGATCGGGATACAGTCAGTGATGGGAATACATTCAGTGAAGGGGTCACAGTCAGTGATGGGTTCGCAATCAGTGATGGGAATACAGTCAGTGATAGGGTCACACACAGAGATGGGAATACCGTCAGTGATGGGAATACCATCAGTGATGGGGACACAGTTCGTAATGGGGACACAGACAGTGATGGGAATAAAGTCAGTGATGGGGATAAAGTCAGTGATGGGGATACAGTCAGTGATGGGGAACAGTCAGTGATGGGAATACAGTCAGTGATGAGGACACATTCAGTGATGGGGGCACAGTTAGTGATGGGAATAAAGTCAGTGATGGGGACACAATCAGTGATGTGAATACTGTCAGTGATGGGGACAGACACAGTGATGGAGATAAAGTCAGTGATGGGAATAAAGTCAGTGATGGGGATACATTCAGTGATGGGGA
>NW_025209744.1:0-1200 GCF_004010195.1 Chiloscyllium plagiosum
CATTATTGACCAAATGCAGAAATTGCTGGAAAAACTTAGCAGGTCTGGCAGCGTCCAGACCCCTTTTGATGATGACAACTGTACCAGTCTCCACCACTTCCTCATTTCATACATGCAAAAAACCTTTGCCTGGAGTTATTACACCTTATCTCCAATGTAGATTTTACCCTCTCACTTTAAACCTCTACCCTCGAGTTTTGGACTCCTCCAGTCTGGAAAAACGACATTGGCTACTTACCCCATCAACCCCCCTCACTATTTTATAAACCAGTATAAATTGCACATTCGAGTCCAGTCAAAACAAATGAATACTTTCTGTCGTTCTGAACTTATATAATGATCACTGTTCCTTCTCGATCAAATCACAGTTTTTAAGTCATTGTAATCAACGTGTTTAGATGTATTATGAATCATCTGGTTGTGGGAGTTGAACATAAATCTTTGGGTTCAGAGGTTCGGACACTTCCACCACATAGCAATAGCCCTGAAAGCTGCAGTATTATTCTCCTGCGCGTTTGTGCATCAGCCTGTTCTGACATGCTGTAACACATTCCTCCATAAAAGGCAGGACTTTAGTCCAGATCTCTGCTCCAGAGATAGACACTAGCATAAGTTCAATAACTGAAAGCGAATACGATGTCTGGCTCAGAGACTCAGCCCAATAGTAATGGCCGAAAATATTCAGTTTCTGCATCGTATTATACAAGCCATATTTCACCTCAATATACATGCGTTAAATTCTAGTTAACTTCCTGACAGTTGTTGTTTTTCGTTACAAAACCAATGCACACACATTGCCTCAACGAAAGGATGCTGAGTGCATGAAATAAATAATTAACATGCTAAATTTCATGGCTATGATTTCCAGTTTAAGTGGTTATTATCTATACTATTACGGAAACAGATCCGCAGACATACTCCGCACAAGGAAGGATCTCGAATAGACATTAGAACTGAATAACAGAGAGAATGAAAGATAATAATCACTATTTCCTCCCCTAACGTCTGATTACACTCTTCCTAAACCCATTAAAAAATACAAGTCAGCTGATTAATTTCCAGCCTCTTCTCCCCAGTAGTATCACACATTGGGCCGACGTGTGTCTTATGGAGTTTACCTTGGATAACTGCATGGTAGATTAGATTAGATTACTTACAGTGTGGATACAGGCCCTTCGGCCCAACAAGTCCACACCGACG
>NW_025209744.1:2261-3896 GCF_004010195.1 Chiloscyllium plagiosum
CAGATGTCTCTTAAATGTTGTCAAAGTGCCTGGTTCAAGCCGCTCTTTTCTCTGCCTGAAAAAAATTCATCGAACATTTCACTGAAACATTTCCCCTCCCACCTTGTGTAAGTGTCCCCGTGTAAGTGAAACTACAAAACTGAGAGAAAAGATAAAACCTTTGATTATCCCCCCTATTCGTATCTCTCATATTGTTGGAAACCTCTATATGTTTTCTGCTCAGCTGCCTTCTTCACCATGAAAATAATTTATGTCAGTTTAAGTTTCCTCATAGCCAATAGCCTCATAGCCAGACCAGGAAACATCCTGATGAAGTTGGCCCGCACTCTCTCGAAACATTCCACGCCCTTCGGAGAGTGCACACAATACTTCAAATGCAACCTAACGAGGGTTATCTGGAACTGAAATATGGTTGGCTAACTCTTGTACTCCATGCTCCGCCTGATGAAGGCAAGTATGCCATGTGTCTTATTAAACATCTTGCCACGTCGCTTGCCACTTTTAGGGTACTATTCACATAAAGATATCTGAATGTTAGTTTTCCAAAGCATTCTGCCATTTACAGTATACTTTATGCCTAAATTTGATAGTCCATAACTATCCTGTATTTCCCACTCTGCCGGTCTGCAGCAAAGGCTTTTCTGTGCTTTCACCATTTCAGAGAACGCGTAGGAGGACATCTCACAAAATTGCAAGTTACAGAAAGTGCGACAACGTTAATCTCATCGATTTAGGAAAGACATGTTCTCGCGCAGTTGCCTTGTTATCATTGCATTAGAAACACCACTTCAATGCGTACGTTGTGTGAGTTGTATACTGCTCAAAGACAAGTCACTTTCCCATTGCACCTGATGCGTCAGCATTTCTCCACTTGAGCACAGGTCACTCTGTGGGCCCCGAGCAATCCCTTCTAAACCATGTATGAGAGTGTGTGTCTGTGTGTCTGTGTGTCTGTCTCAGTCTGTTGCATAATATGTTTCACCTTCCCCACTCCTCTGTCCAAATGAAACTCTTATGATCTTCACCTTCCATTTCCCCCTGTGAGGCAACATGGAGGTTGGAAGAGCTAGGCATTGCTTTATTTTGAATACCACGTAGACTATCAGAACTTACACACACAGGAATGCTCGGATACACGCACTAATAAAATAATACCAAAGAGGTGAGCGTGTCAGGATACTGTTTGCATCTGCTCCCTTGAAAGCATATCATTATCACACTCGCTACATGTGTGTTAAAGGTGAGGAGCTGGAAAAGCACAGATAAATGGAAGAGGGTGGGGCTGGGAGGTAAATGTAGCTGGGAATGTGAAGTGTAGATGACGAAGGATAATGTTTGCATCTGCTCCCTTGAAAGCATATCATTACCACACTCGCTACATGTGTGTTAAAAGGTGAGGAGCTGGAAAAGCACAGATAAATGGAAGAGGGTGGGGCTGGGAGGTAAATGTAGCTGGGAATGTGAAGTGTAGATGACGATGTAAAATGATTGTGACAGGCCGGAGTGGAGGCTGGATCCGTTAGGCTGGAAGAACATGGACAGGTAGGACAGGTCAAGAGGGCGTTGCTGAGTTGGGTTATTGGATCTGGGATTAGGTTGGAGGAGGGGAGAAGAGGCAACCAGTGCAATTAACGT
>NW_025209744.1:4061-12300 GCF_004010195.1 Chiloscyllium plagiosum
ATACGCCAATTCCCCTTCTTTCCCAAATGACCAAACGGGAGAGGAGTGAGTGGCCACTTCCTGTTGCTGAGTGATATGATCCTGGGGGCTCACCAGTCTACAGATTTCCATGTGTACCAGTCTGGAGCAGTTGAATGACTGCCTCCTGTTCTTGTGGACAAGGATTTTGAAAATAAATGAAGTACTTCTGCTCCTGAGTAACAGGTTCCAATTACTGTGCAGTCTGCTCTTGCTTCTATGGAATGTTCCTATGGTGGACGGAATGACTTCTTCACATTTGTTACAGCTTCTCCTGACTGAAAACTTTCTCCTGCTTCTATTACACATCATCAAAATCTGAATGCTTGATCAGTGTTTTCTTTACTTTCAGTAAATGAGCAAGCAAGTGACTGGCAGTGCTTTTGGATGACAGACTTGAGAAGTTCAATTTGATCCGCCTATCACTATACCACACGTCCGAGATGCTGACTGACATCCTCCTGTCGCTCTGTAACACGTGCAAGATGTGGAATGGCTTTCCTACTGTCCCTCTGTCACAGGTTCCAGAGATTGAATGGCCTCCTACTGACCATCTGTAACCGGCTTGAGAGCTTGAATGACCTTCTACTGTTCCTATTTAACAGACTCGAGAGGCTTAATGATCTCCTACTGCCCCAATTTAAATACCCAAGAGTGAATGACCTCCTCTTGATTGACTGCCTCCTGTCCCTCTGTAACAGGCTGGAGTCATTAAATGCCATAGCAATCTGTGTGAAATGTATCTGATGGAGATTCTTCCCTTCTCAGATGCAGAAACACAAGCACATTGCACTCCAGGTAGACTCTCGTAACACCTCGTGCAGCTGTAGTGAAATTTATCTATGTTTTGAATGACTCCCTTTGAAGACTGCGTGAGCGTCCCAGATTCTCACGTCTTCAAGTGGGAATTAGGTTCGTGTGGACTGAATGGCTTTCTCCTTTTCCGTCTGTAACAGCAACATTGGGATAAAAATTCCCCCGTTCTGTGGCAGCAGTCTCAGTACTCTGAATGATGTCTGAAGTCGATCGAAGGATTTGATTACAATGCACTTAAAACTAGGAACAGCATTACACAACACCAACACATCACAAGTCTTGCTTTCCATCTTGTGTTCTTTGTAAATTTCCCCACCAATCCTTTTATGCAGGTTATCTGATATTTTATAGCCATCCCGTTTAAGAAACAATGTGGGTCATATACAACTCAGCAGTGTTCTAACACTATTAACAGTTGCAAGGAAGAAAAATTAAACGTGTTGGTGGATTTATGATCCTTCTCTCAGCAATCTGCACCGATTTCAACCAGATCTCATAAATGTCCCCTCGTGTTTTATTTTTTGTTGCGAAAAGTGATGTAGGAAGGAGTTAAATGAAACTGTTTGTTCAGTGATTGCGATTAATGTCAGTCTCTATGGATTCGAATTATTCAGTGTGTGGTTTTCATTCTTCAATGACAATTGGTCTCCATTTAATGTATTGTCCCACTAACAGGGATCAGCAGCTCCAGAGAGCGGTGGAGGAGAGTTCAGAATCTGAAAACAATCGACTGGAATATCCCAAAAATGGATCAGAATCTGAGAACGAGAGACTGGAATATTCCAACATTATATCTGAATCTGACAGCAATAGACTGGAATGTTAAAGCAATGCCCAAGAGTTTATCTGGTGAAGTTTCGCATCTTTCGAAAAATTATGATCGGATGTCATTATCATTGAGGATCTATTGTGCACTCCGTATTCTTCATTATATTTATTTTCCTCTCCTGGCTATCATTGGTATCCCGGGTAAGTGTTAAAGTGCAGGGTTTTTTTCTGTAAACATAGTTTGCCAGCAGTACTGATCTATTCTCTGCACTCATTGCTGCTAAACCTGTGCCAGGTCACACTCTGAATCCACTATTTACGCTGGAAAGCCCTTCTAACTGCATCAAATTGCTCGTTCTTTCATCCCTCTTTCTGTTGTGGTTCTGTTCGCCGAGCTGGAAGTTTTTGTTGCAAACGTTTCGTCTTGGCTCTCTCTGTTAAGCCGATGCATTGCATGGCTGCCCGTGTTAATTGAATATTTGCAATGTGGACATCGCGAGCTTCGCGTCTGGTGACAAACTCCATTTTCATCGTCTGATTCCATCCTGACCCTGGCTAATATCTAAGAATGGAGCAGACGAAACACAGCTGTGGCCATGAGCTGATTCCTGACATCATGTCCGGCCCAATCCTAATTATACATGCTAACTCTCGCATTATATATTTAACTGGGCATTTCTCTCACCAATTGGATATTGATCTATGAAATAAAGCCTTAATGATGTGAAATATTTGCTGCTGACATTCCCAGCTCCAAACCTGTGGAAGCAAATATGCTTCGGTACTCCTTGTCTTGTATCTGAGCTCATACAAAAATCACACCAATCCATCAATCCTTTGACCTGTGAACCTATTGTTGTTGGTCAGGAAAAAATGTGTATTCGAATGACCTCAAGCAAATCAGCATACCTATGTATAAAATGTCCCTCCCTGACAGCTGTTCGGATTGAAACTGATTTCGTCACTGCGTGTTCTGTGTCAAGAAGTGATTTTAGCATTCAATGACCGCAAGATATACTCACGCGTGCACACACACACACACAAATACAGACACACACACGAGAAGGAATTGTCTTTTTTATGGTACAATGATGATATGGAAACATAAGTGAGTGGGGATTCCATTAACGGTTACTCAAAGTATTAGCTACAGATGTATCCAGTGCACGTACAGTACCAATATATTGGCACAGGTTTTCAATGCTCCCCATGCCAGAGAGGCAAATTTCCGTAGTATTACTCTTCCATCGTCTGCAAAGCTTTCCATGCTGGGCAATTATCTTGTCCCAGTTTATGATTTCGGAGCTGGTTGTGAGATGCAGATCCAGAACTTCATGAAATAAACCATTACAGTTGATGCTGCATTGTCTTTATTACATGTTTTCATTATTGTGATTTGGACCCTCCTTGGTTTCATTTCTCCAGTTAGTGCCTCTTTTTTGTCTTTTTCACTAAAAATTCACGATATGTTCTCGGTTAACTAATTGTATTTTTAAAAATTCTTAAATGCGAAACCTGCCGTCCTCTAGATCTTTGGCTCTATTGAATATCGAGTACTGGCATTGTGAAGCTCACAATCGATGAAATGATGTCTTGTTCAGTCCCCGATTTGTGCACATGCTGCTCCATTTTAAACGGAGCTTTGTCTCATGTCTATGTAAATTGGGCCAAACACAATGCATGTGTTTTTCACTCTCAGCTGAAGGTGCAGTCTGTCATATAAGGAAGTCCCTCGAAGATTACGGTGAAGGAACCGGCATCGAAATTGTATCTGAGAGGCTTCTGACTAACTCCAGTTATGGAAAAGTTAGTGGAAGTGCTCGGAATGGCTTATTGGACGTTATGCTTTCAAGGTGGCTAGTTCGTGCTCGTGTATCCTGGTGGATCGACAGGCCTATCTGTCCGACGTAGTGTCTTTGCAGACCTTGTAATGCATTTTGCAGGTGACATTCGCTTTACACCTGTTGTTAGCACAGCATCTTTTAGTTTCATCAGTAAATGTTTCAGTGTGTTGGTATGTTTCCGGGCTACCATGATGACAAGTCGTCAGAGTGGTTTGGTCGTTTCTCCAAATGTCTTTTGATGTATGGTTGGGTGGCTTCAATCTCTGGGTACGTTGTGCCTTCTTGTTTGGGTTTGTTGTTCAAGAATCTGCGGGCTCTGCTCATCGGGTACAAGTTCGCCTTGAATTATGCTTACAGATATTTTTATTCTATGGCTCATAGTTGGTGTTTTGTTGCAGTGTGTAGTGGTCTGTTTCAGTTATGTCCTGATGCAGCTTCATTCATCAGTTGTTGAGATGATTGCTCCTACAGTTGAGTACCGGCATGTATGTGTTGCTTTCCTAAAGACTGTTACATTCCACTGTGATCCTCTAGGAAGGGCAGTATGTTTTCGCTCTCTTCCTCTTTGATGAAATGTATGGCAGTGAAGATATTGTTAATGATATTATAGTATAATTCTAATATGTACCGCTTTAAGAAAATAAAGGTGTAATCCACATCGCGGATACAAAGCTTGGTTTGGATCATGAGGAGATTGCTTCGTTCTTGTCTATCCATAACTCATTCTGCAAAGAGTACTAATATTGGTAATCTCTTGGGTGTCCTGATGATTTGTTTGTAAGTCTTACCGTTGAAGATGAAGTGCGTAGTGAGGCAAAGGTCCGCTACCTTGAGAATGCTAGCCTGCTGGAGTTGGTGATGACTGTTGTTTATGTCCTTGGCTCGTCTCGTACTGTGGACAAACGTTCTTCGGCAAGAATAATTTCACTTGTTTTGAAAAGGGCCGTAAGGTGGAAGGAGACCATGACATCGTTCTCTACTATCTTGGTGTCCTTGATGGTATTCCGGTAAACTTGTCTGGAGTGGGTGGAGTGTCATGAGTCTTCTCCGAGGTAATTTAATTCACAGTGAAGTTGTGTGGACGTGTGTATGTTGCTATGCCGCGAATTGAGAGTTTGGATCAGTCTCAGCCGGGGAGATGTGGGGGCGTTGTGTTGCTGCAGTTATGTGGGGTGTCATGGGGCTGGTTTCTGTACCTTAGGTTATCCCGAGAAACGGTGTGTCCGTTCAGTTTCATTCCTTGGAGAATCTGTCTTGTTAACATCGCCAGATTTGTGCAGTTTCTTCAGTAATGATTTGATACAGATTTCCAGTTGTGAAGCCGGGTACTGAGTCACGTTTTAGTGTGTGTCGGTATCTGTGCGAGGTGAGTTCGTTTTTGCAACGAATTGTGTTCTGTTTAGAACGACGATCATGCACCCTTTGCCTGCCGGTAGGCTCACAGTATTTCTTACGTTTCTGAGTTCTTCCAGAGTAGACATTTCTTTTGTGTTGACGGCGTACCCTCCTTTCTTCCTGCTTAGTGTGGGTGCTACTGCGTATCTGATTGTCTGCTGGGTTTATTCTCTATGTCTGTTATTTTAGCAGTTTTGATTCCAGTGCTGTGAGGAAGACATTTTAGTCCACGTCTCTGTATTTGTCGTTCATCCCTTGTACGAGGACGACTTTTCTTTTGTTTGTGTAAGTGGTCGATCAGACAGGTTATTTATCAAAGCGTCTGAATTTTTAGTGTTCTTCTTCTGTGCAAACCTGTCCAGTTTATTTTCTTGTCAGGCCATTTTTCTTTCTCTGACTTGGTCTGCTGTTACTTGATGCTGATGATTCGTTGTAATGTGCTTGCCCAGTCCTGGTCAGACGTTTTGTTGCACGTTTGGCATGTCATTTCCAGTTGAAAATGGTTGTGTCAGAGTTAGGCACCATTAATCAATTCTCGCAAAGGTCTGCGACTAATCTATTCTGCTATTCTTCCCGCTCACGGAGTATTGGGAGGTGGTTTGCACTAGACACATCGTGAGCTGCCTGTTTTCAGAGGCATTTCTGTGGAGAGAATGCAGTTGTTAGCTCAAGGCGTTCAGTCGGACGGTGTTGGGTTCCCATCATTGGGCTTGTTTCAACGTATTGCGCACACAGGTGTTTGTTGTTTTTGAGAAGACTTGCAGCTCAGGTTGAGGTTCAGGTTGTAAATCTTCTCAAGATTCTCAAAATGGTGTTATGGCAATACAATTTCGCCATTGCCTCTGCGAATTCTGTTTTCTTGAAGTTTATTACTAGTTTTGCTTCGCTTAATCTTACAAAGAGCTCTGCAAACTCTGCCAAACTCCTGATGAAGGGCTTTTGCCGGAAACAACGTCTCTCCTGCTCCTCGGAAGTTGTCTGACCTGTTGTCCTTTACCAGCAGCACATTCTCGACTCTAAACTGGAATATATGAAGCTCTCACTGTAACCCAACTGACCATGAGATGTTTCCATGACTCATTTAGATTACTGCATCACTCTGATAAACTGGTCAGTTTGTTATCCGGCCACAAATCTTTCCATGATTTTTTGCAACGTGGCTGGCACGTGTATCATTCCAAAAAGCATAATTATTTTTATTAGAATATCCAATTTCTGGTGACGCATACAGAAATTTCCATCACCTTATCGGATAACACTGTCTGCTAATAAACACGCAGTAACCTCAACTTTGTGGTGTAAATGGCTTGGCCAACTTACTGTATATAGTCCACCAATGGTGGCATTAGATATGAGTCCTACTTTGTAAGGTCTTGATCTTCCGAGAGTCCCCACAAAATCGTTGACTCCTATCATGTTTGGGAACTAATGATTGCCGAACTCCACTCACTGTGACTCGGTTCGTTGAAAACTTCGTTGAGTATCTCATCCACTTCCTTCTGCGTCTGTGTGTCATTCAGAGTATTAAGTCTGTAGGAAAGCGTTGCTTTATTAGAACAGCATTCCTAACTCCACGTATTGCAAAATAGTATTAGTACATCCCATCTTATTACTGCATACGTCTTCGTACTGCAGCAATATTCCTTTCAACTGGTTTGTTTCGTCCTGAGACAGACGGTTGACGAAACTATCCACATCTTCAAGGACATTCTCAAGATGTACTGTATGTCCAGGCACATCCAACTCCACGACATCTTCATTTGTTTCTTCACACTGCAGAGTAGTAACAAACACGTATTTGGGCGGCCTAAGTTTCACTCTTGTTTTGAGCTGATCTCTCTGGGTAGCCCATATCACGTGAGGGAAACTACGAACTCCTCTCCCACAATTTTGGCCTTAGCATTCCGTAATGAAATTGCCTCCAGAAATCTGGTCGTCACATCTACTTTGGCATCAAGTTCTGGTTCCCTCTTTTAGTTTGAGGAAGAGGGCCTACACAATCAATCATAACCTGCAAGAAAGGTGCTTTGACGACGGGAATTGACAGAAATGTGTTTGTTTTGGTACTGCCTGCACTTGCCAACCAGTTGTCATGTATGACATACATTGTGAAATTTAACCATATCCCGTGCAGTCTAGGCGAATAGAAGGGCTCTTATACCTTTGCCTGAGTGTTCCGCAGACTGGTGATTTCGGACTGGTAATTTATGTTTTAACCATAATACGTCCTGTCTGCACGCTACCAGTAACTTAACCTGGTACACTTCCACCCATTTCTCCTCTGTACTAACCTGCCGTGCTCTCGCCTTACGTAATATGATTCTATTTTTAAGATAACAAACCTCAGCAATATATTCTCATTCATTTCTGTGTATGTATATCCATATATTTATTCTGTCGCATTTCTGTTATCAGTCCATGAGTCTGTCAGGACTAAACACTTATGCCTGACGCTCTTCCTGTTCAGGCGTTTTTCATATACCATTTCCTCAAAACTCAACTCCTTCGTTTTTTTCATTGGTTTTTTGCTTCTTGCTGTGACTCATGGTAGGGGTATCGTGTTCCAGCAGTCTGCAAAAAAATTCAAAAATACGCTTCTTTCCACTTCTCAGTACGCTCCTCTTCCTTTGGCTTATCCGAACAAACGTTGTCCCTCCCACTTTAACTCTGATAAATAATTCTGAAGAGCAAGCTGCATTTCGTCGAATTGGCACTCTGTCAATCACTCTGACTGTTACTTCCCCAGACTTGATTTGGTTCTCCACCCTGTTCTGCCACAGGGGGAAGCTAAATATCTGTCCATCTGTTCCACAATTTAATACTTTCTTGAGTAACATTTCAGAATGATTGCAAGTTTGTTCATCTTTTACGATAAGATTTGTGGGCGGAGCGGTGGCACAGTGGTTAGCCTCACAGTGCCAGAGATCCGGGTTCAATTCCTGCCTCAGGCGACTGACTGTGTGGAGTTTGCACGTTCTCCCCGTGTCTGCGTGGGTTTCCTCCGGGTGCTCCGGTTTCCTCCCACAGTCCAAAGATGTGCAGGTCAGGTGAATTGGCCGTGCTAAATTGCCCGTAGTGTTAGGTTAGGGGTACATGTAGGGGTATGGGTGGGTTGCGCTTCGGCGAGGCAGTGTGGACTTGTTCGGCTGAAGGGCCTGTTTCAACACTGTAAGTAATCTAATCTTAAAAAAAAGATACTTAGCAAAATAAGTTCTCACAAAATTATAAATTTTTTCCCCTTCTCCCACTGTGCTTTCTGTGACTCCATTTTCTGTGCTTTCCATTTTTTATGGAAATCAAGAGCTAACTCCAGGCGCAGCTCCTCTACTTTGCCTGCGATTTCTTTTATTACTTGCATTAACTCCATTGGATTATCATTTATAAACACATCTTTTCCC
>NW_025209744.1:14531-17367 GCF_004010195.1 Chiloscyllium plagiosum
TTTCTGGTTACAATTAATAAACACTCAAAATAGCCCGTTTAACATCTTAATAATTTGTGTGTAAGTTAGCTCGATGTTCTGAACGGTTTCTTTTTCAGATGTTTCATCACGATGGTCAGGTAAAAACATTATCATTGCGAATCTTTGGTGAAGCGGAGTGCTGTGTCCCGCGTCTGTATGTATCGGTCATGGTTTCTTATGATGTATGATGTCATTTCCCGTCAGTTTTTTTTCAAAGGAAAGGTAGCTGTGATCGACGTCGGCGTGTTTATTGATGAATTTCTGGTGAGAATGCTATGCTTTATGTTTTAATAGTCTTTTAATCCTTCATCTCACAAAGCTGCAACTACCTTAGCAGCTCTGCCCACCAGCCTAGTCTGAAGTAGCATATCCCACAAGGTCTGTGACCACTCGATCTGACTCAGCATATTTCCAACGAAATAAAGAAGCTTTGACATCGTCCTCAACAAATAGTGGCAATATTCTAACACACTTCTGTGCGGCAATGCCTTTTGTCTTCATCTTCATGCTTTTAACTTGACTTTCCTGACGAATTAGGAACTTCTGAAAATTCAAATTCTCTGACATTTTCTCGTTCCCATTCTTTTCTTTCTCTCAATTTCCTTAAGACCCTTCTTCCCCTTTCTTTTTGCTCTCGTTCTCTTTTTTCCACGCTCACTTTCTTCTTTCTCTTTCCCTCTCTCTTTCTTCTGTCTTTGTTTCACTCTCTTTTTCATTCTGCTCTCTCTGTTTCTTCTCTTATGGCTGCTCTTTCCTTTTCTTTACTGCATTTACGTCAATTACAATTTACGTTTTTTTCCAAATCTCCTCCACCTTTCTGTTTCTCAGATACACTTAAGTGCTTGGCGAATTCCATAAGAATTTCAGCTGTCCTATTGTCGCTGGTTAGAACCAATCATAAAGTGTTTGCTAATTCTAGCAATATATACTTAAGCTGTCTTTATAAACTTTCTTTGCACAAACGGCGAGCAACTTCAAATCCCAAAATCTTATAAGCAATGTTAAGATCCATTGTCCTCATTTTTAATTGAACAAACCACATGTAACCAAAACTAAACAAACATTTTCGTCTTCGTTTATTTATGAATCGAGGACACCACTTGGCAAATGCATAAATCAGCTGAGACCTTTTGTGCACCACAGCTCTTCCAATCTGTTCAAACCTCCGACTGGCCTTATTTAAACCTGAGCAAATCTCGACCCCGCCGCTCCATATTGTTAAGACACAGCTGGGATCCCCCTCCATTAATTAAACTAAACTCCCAGAAAGCCTTCCCATCATTTCGTAATCTCTTAAGATAGGAGTGGCAGAGAACTATCAAATTCCACTATGTGCAGAAAAGAGCATCAATTTACTCTTTGAATCGAAAGTGAACATCAAGCAGCAGCTATTCGCAACTCTATGTATCCCTCCTCTTAACTGCTTATTACTGCCTCCAACTCTGTAACGATATGCTGTTTCAACAGGACACTTAATAAAATCACATCAATGTAATTTTAGAACGACGCAGCCGCTTTCGTCTTCTATGATTTCACTCTTCCGTCTGCTGAATTTCCTGGATCATATTCTTTTTTTTTCTGAGAAAGTATTTCATATGAAAAGTTATATTTGACAGTGTGTTTCTTACATTTCGGAGAGCAGAATATCAGTTGTCCAGGCGTTCCTGTGTAGATGGCAGCTGCTCTCTCTGATTTTCAAAATGTCTGCATTGTCATATCCCTAACATCAGATCATTGAATTGGTTTTAGCAGTTGTGGCATAACTTAAACTCACTGGTGAAATTTGAATTGTTGTCAAAACAGCAACGAAGTCTTCTACATTCATTTCATTGCCACCTGTTTGATACTTTCAAATTTCCCGTACACTCTAGGACTGCCAACTATTCATATACACAGACACTTGTGAACTCTCAGTTCAGTACAACATTTACTCTCTCTCTTAAATGTTCACGCCTTCAACTTCAACATCATAACAGAACCTTCCCATGCGTCACGTTTCCCAAATGATATTCTTTCTCTCCTGCTTTTATGATTTCCCTGATTTGCCTCGTCTACCAAGGTTACCTTACCCATTCTGCACGACGCTTCTTTTTCCTTGGAATGAATCATTGTTATTTCTACTAAATTAATCCCAGAAGCTCCACTCATTGCGATTCCACTACCTTTACTGATGGACTCCTCTCCCAATCAATTCTTCCTAACATCTCTCTCATGCGTCTGTATTTGCTTTTATTCAGCTTCATGCCATTACCTCAGGATCTAACTTCTCGCTCTCATACTGCAGCGTAAATTCAATCATGTTGTGACCACTGCCTCCTAAGAATTCCTTCACCTTAAGCTCACGTATCAAGTCTGTCACATTGCACAACGCTAAACCAGTATTGCTCGTGACTTAGTATGCCTCATCACAAACTGCTCCAAAAAGCCATCTCGTAAATATTCCACAATTTTCTTTTCGTGCAATTCACTACTAAATTGATGCTCCCAGTTTACTGCATTTCAAATTTCTCATGAACACTGTAACTTTGCCTTTCCTGCATATCTTTTGTATCACGTGTCATATCTTGCAATCTAATTCCTGACTACTTTATGAGTGCTGGAACTAACTTCAGCTGTGTCTTTTTTTATTTCCCTTTACGTTGCTTCAATTCTACTCACATAGATTCTGTGCCATCAGGTTCAATACCTGTTCCTGCTGTTGATTTAATTTCGTTTCTTTTCCTGATGAGGCAACTACACACTCTCGACCCAGTTGTCCATATTTTCGATAGATTGTATATACTTAAATATTCAGTTTCCAATCCCAATTCCTTTG